>NC_141393.1:16302266-16432266 GCF_034619465.1 Leptosomus discolor | reverse complement strand
TTGCCTCGCGTTCCCACTCGCTAGGAAGAGAGCTTTAATTTAATGTCGCTTCAGACCCAAGCCTCACAGCAGCAACAGCACACTCCGGCAGGAGGATGGAGCGTTTGCGGCAACGCAGCGCGGACCTCGGCCTGCCCAGCTCCCGCAGGCCCCGCGCGGGCAGTGGGCCGGCTGGGTGCCGCTCCCCGGCTGCCCCGCAGCCCTGCCGCACGGCGGGCAGCGGCTTGGCGAGGCTGCAGGCAGAGCCGAGGTGGGCACCTTCCCGCTTCGCACCGCTTCTTAACTGCGCTTTTCTGTTGCGCGTGTGGATGCGAGCGGCTGGCGGCTCGCGGTGAGCCACGCTGCCTTCTCGGGGTCTGGGGCTCCTGCCGCCGGTGCCAGCAGCTTCAGATGCACTGTTGGCCCAGGAGTCACCTCGCTGGCGTCTCCACTGACATGGTGCTTTTATGCTGCTTTGAGAACAACAAAGCTTTGGTTTGCACTGTGTGAACTTGCCTTGACTTCTGCAGATATAGTGAGGGGTCTGGGCAGTGATGAAGGAAAACACCAAGGAAATGTAGTAATAGCCTGGGGCCAGGAGACATGTTTTACTGTATGTTAGCAGGGTGCACTGGTTTAAGTAAAACAGAGGCTTTAAACTGGGCCCTGGTGCTGCTAGTGGTAGGCTTTGTACCCACAGGGTGTCTCACAATTCAGAAATCAATTCTTCAACAGCAATTGCTGTCACAGAACTTAAGTCAGCTATCTTTGCCCACCATCCATTTCGAAACGCGCAGCCCTTCTATCCACGGTGCTCTTGTTAGAAACTTTCCTTTGGTTCACAGTACAGCCGGCAACTTTGTTTGGAAACAACCTCTCTCAATGCTTTGAAGCCCCTTGTGCTGTACAGCTGTCTCTGTGAAGCTGAATCACCTTGTATTTGCTACTGCGCTAAGTGCCCAAGCAAAGACAGTCCCTTACCGTAGCAGAGATAATCTGTCAAACATGATAGCATATTCAGTAATTAACAAGGTTGTGGGTCTGAGCCTATTGCCTGTCCTCTACGGTTTAATCTTTTCTCTGTTTGCAAGGTTTCTAGCAAGTAAGATGGCCACATTCCTTGCTATAACGAGTCGACTGTATCTACGGGAAAGATAGAAACACAACAAGCACTGTTGATCTACTCGGGAAGAGGATCATATTGGGCATTACTAATTGGAAGAGATGTGCCTTTTCAGCTGACTGCTACTGTTCTGGTTGCACAGTCAGCCGCCTGCAGACAGGACAGTCAGCTGCCTGCAGACAGGATGCCTTCCCCATCTTTGTCCAAACATGTACAGCTCCATGTACAAATTTTGCAATTCTTTGTATGCATGTGTACTTGCCATTAAGCACTACTGAAAAGATTGTCCTTTTGCCCAGGCCTTACTGTTTTGAAGGGAAAATTGATTATAATTTAAAAAAAAAAAAAAGCACACAATTCTTATCTCAGCCCTTAGAAGCCCTCTCCTTCAGGGGCACAGGAGGGCAAGTCCTCTGCACAGTCATAGCTTTCAGGGCTGTTTGTACCAGCAGCCCCAACACAGCTCTTGCAGTAGGAGGGTGCCTCAGCCCTGATCTCAGCTTCTGCAGCCCCAGGGAGCAGTTGCCTGCCCTTGAATCTTCTCTGTGCAGCCACTCCTCCCACTGCTAGCACTAGTATCTGCTCTTTGACATGAGCAAATACTCAATAACCTTTTGCAAAATCGTCCTTTCCCGTGCTGGAGGGAATATGAAACCGCCTGATGTTTCACTCTGGATTGACACAGTCCATAGTTAACATTACCCCAGCATACTGCATGCTATTTCAGTGCAGTTCACAGCAATACCATAGTTAATGGCTGGATTACACCAAAATGTGAAGTGAGGCTACGAAACTCAGAGATTGGATCCATCCATTTACATTAAGGTATTACTGAATACCATATATGCTGAATAACCTGAATAACCTGGATTAATATGAAAGGAGCAAAGCACACCACTGTCTTAGTAAACCATCTCACTCTGCGTACACCCCACACAAAAGGGTAGGTAGGGAGCCTCAGGGAGGGAGAGAGACTGCAGAGGATGAAGGAAAACTGTCCAGTGAGTGGGGCACTATCACAAAAGGAACAGACACTACAGACTTCAGACCCCAACCTGATGGAGGAGCCCAGGCCTCATTTCATTTCCCATCTATAGAATGGAGATAATTTTAGCAGTCGTCTAATGATATGATTTCTGACTATTACTGAAATAGGAGGATATGTGTCTAAGATAGATGAATGGACAGATGGTTTACAGTCTTATCCTGCTCACCTGCCGCAGAAGGCAGTTAAACCTACTGCAACTGTGTTGAATTATTTGCAAAGTATAGAAACTTCTGGTCCACTAAACCCCCGGTGAAAAATGCACTGATACCAGTAATGAAGGTAGTTCACACATTTGGACAACGGTTTCTATTTCTGGAGTAGCTAACAATTACTTCAGAAAGCTGTAGTTATGTTTATTTTTCAGTAGATAAAATCTCAGCTGTAATGGCTTTTGAAACCCTGACATGCTCTATGCCACTGGTCTCCTCCAAACCTTAGTTACCTTGGTAAGAAAAAATAGTAAGAAAAAACACCTGCTCCTTCACTTGGACATTGAATTGACTTGCTGCATTTACTTTAGAAAGGGAAACATTGATTAGAGCTTAGTTTGTCCCCAAAACAAAACTATCAGCTTTTCTTTTGCACTTTTCATTCTTTACGAAACCCTAAATTAGCTACTTATACCTGGAATCTGCAATAATCTGTCTGAGAATACTGCATCAGTAGGGAGTCCCACAAAGTCTACAATGTTTCTTACTGACATGTTCAGGATTTACAGTGTTGTATGTAGTGCTTACAGTGGTTTCCTAGATAACCTACAAATTTTGGTCAGACGAAGTAGACACTCATGTTACTCAAAATTAGATTTTTAAGGGAAAAGTTTTCCCTAAATTTACTTATCTATGTGTTTTACCAGAGAATTGCTCATTTCCATTATTCTAAAATTAACTTTACCTTTAGTTTTTTGAAAAAAACCCAACCAAAACAGTCTTGGGAAGACTTGAATAATGTCTCCTCAGAACAAACAAGTTGACGTGTTTTGGGTTTGATGCTCCCTTATACATAGACAAGCAACACTTGTTCAGGATGGACAAGCTGTTCTGTAACCACAGCTTCATCTTCTTTTAGAGATGTTTTACTAGAATGATAGAAGTCTGCCATTGCTTTTGCAATGAACGAAGCATTTCCTTATTAACCAGGGATACCAGAGACTTTCAGCCCTGCCCTTTGCTAGCTTAGTGCAGAATATTGTTGCTTCACACATACTATTTATAAAGCCTTGCTATTACTTCCAGTGCACCAGTGTTGAGTTAAATATTGGTATTAACATTTTCTACTTTTGTTAGATGGTTTGTTGGGTTGCTGGAACCAGGAATGTAATTTCTGGCTATTCTTCTGTTGTTATTCTTTCCCCTCAAAATTTAGGAAAAGGAATGTTGTTACAGCCTCAAATTTACCAGAGAAAGCTGATGCACGTTGATGCTACGCAAAGTGGCTGATTTTATTTAGGCATTCAGAAATTGGTATCTAATTAAATTTTGAAATGAAATGTTAAAACTAGTGGGTGACAGACTGTCTGTAGGCGTGTCCCCTGAGGTGCTCCGTATTTTATTTGTTAACGATCTTTCTTCCTTGCCCATGCTAAGCGAAGCTCTACCCACTACTGCTATAGCACCATTATTCAGCATTTATTTTGCTCACAATCTTTTAAAACAAAAAGAACTCACACTATACTTAATTATTGGCTCATTTAAGCCTTCAATGGCTGAAGCTCTGCTTCTATGTATAGATACTTATCTCTTTTGATTTCAAATACTAAAGTATTGTTTTGCAGTCACAAGACTCTAGTGTTCACAAAAATGAGGTTACGTGGGATAAATTAACAGAAACTATTATGACAAGAATTCGCAGGGGGTCAAAGACTGAGACCTGATGTTAACTACTGCATGTAGAAAAGCGTGTATGTGTAAAGAGGTGAGTAAAGGGCACATGCACAACCTAAACACTGAATTTGAATCTTTGACTTTTTGGAATTTTCCATTGTTGTCTTTCTTTTTTCCCCACTCCTCCTCTGTTAAATCAATGTCGAGAGACCACTTCTGTCTGACCTTAAATGATTAGAAATGTTCATCACCTTCAGTTCTGTTTGCAATAATCACTAAACAGATGTTTAATTGCTTTTTTTGTAGTCATTAATATACATCTCATATAAGGAAAGGGACTGGAGAAATGTATTAACAAGTACATGTAGTAGCTTGTTTCAGCCTGTGCCACTGGATGGCTCAATGTGTCATAAAAGAAATCTCTGTTAGCAGTATAAGTTAAATTCAGTTTGTGGGGAAACTGTTCCTCAAGGAGGATCTGAACATATTCTGCTATATGTGTGAGCATCAGAGTGGCCATGATGGTCATGTTACTGAGAACCGTGAAGTTTTCTCTGGCTACAATTCTGTAACACCACTTTCAAAGTCTCCTGTAAAAGATGGAAATAAATCCTTCTCTGCGGAGAGCAGAAATGGCTTTGGGCAGCCGAGTTTGCTTCCTGAGACTAAGGAATCAAGAACAGTAGGGAAACACTAACTTGGTCATTGCAACTCAAAATTTGTCTGCTCACGGTCTTGTTAAGAAACAGTTACATGTTGTGGCTACTCCTTACTATCATGTTAAACAGACCAGGACCAAGGTAGATGTATGCTGGAGCACGTGTCTCTGCATGAAATTAACCCAGAAAGTAGGTAGATGCTTCGGAATAGTTCCCTGCTTAGATAAGATCGAGCCCTTTGCTACTCTTCAGTCTGCAATGATGCTGCCAAAACTGATAGGGCTTTTGTCCGAACCCTGTTTTTCTGTAGGAATTCATAGTCACTTGTGTTAAGCTGGCAACCATTAATTTCTTACCAGTCTTGATATAGGTCAATAGCTCAAATTCATCCTATGATTAGAAAGGAAAACTATCCATGCTTCAGACCCCTGAGCTGTCAAGTCCTATATGCTTTGGATGGTAATGACAGTAAAAAGAAAACAAGCTTCACCATGGGCAGGAAACCAAGGACAAGAAGGAGGACTCAGGAAACTACAGGCCAGTCAGCTTCACCTCTGCCCCTGGAAAGGTGATGGAACTGCTCTTTTAGATGTCACCTATAAGCATGTGGAGGAAAAGAAGGTTATCAGAAGTGATCAACATGGATTCATCAAGAGGAAATCATGCCTGACCAACCTGATAGCCTTCTATGATGGCATGACTGGCTGGGTAGATCAGGAGAGAGCAGTGGATCTTGTCTACTTCGACTTCAGCAGGACTTTTTGACACTGTCTCCCACAACATCCTCATAGACAAGTTTAGGAAGTGTGCATTAGATGAATGGATAGTGAGGAGGATTGAGAACTGGCTGAATGAGAGCTCAGAGAGTTGTGATCAGCAGCACAGAGTCCAGCTGGAGGCCTGTGGCTGGCAGTGCTCCCCAGCGGTCAGTACTGGGTGCAGTCTTGCTCAACATATTCATCAATGACCAGGATGAAGGGACAGAGTGCACCCTCAGCAAGTTTTTGATGATACTAAAGTGGGAGAAGTGGCCTCTACACCAGAAGGCTGTGCTGCCACTCAGTGAGATCTGGACAGGCTGGAGAGTTGGGCTGAGAGGAATCTAATGAGGTTCAATAAGGGCAAGTGCAGGGTCCTGCTCCTAGGGAGGAATAACCCCACGCACCAGTACAGGTTAGGGGTTGACCTGCTGGAGAGCAGCTCTGAGAAGAAGGACCTGAGAGTTGTGGTAGACAATAAGTTGACCAAAAGCCAGCAATGTGTCTTTGTGGCCAAGAAGGCAAATGGTATCCTGGAGTGCATTAAAAACAGTGTGGCCAGCAGGTCAAGGAGGTTCTCCTCCCCTTCTACTCTGCCTCGTTGAGGCCACCTCTGGAGTACTATGTCCAGTTCTGGCCCCCCCAGTTCAAGAGGGACAGGGAACTACTGGACGGAGTCCAGCAGAGGGCTATGAAGATGATGAGGTGACTGGAGCATCTCCCCTACGTAGAAAGGCTGAGAGACCTGGGGCTTTTTAGCCTAGAGAAGACTGAGAGGGGACCTTACCAACACTTATAAATATCTAAAGGGCAGATGTCAAGAGGATGGGGCCAGGTTCTTTTCAGTGGTGCCCAGTGACAGGACAAGGGGCAACGGGCACAAACTGGAGCACAGGAAGTTCTGCCTCAACATGAGGAAAAACTTCTTGACTCTGAGGGTGGCAGAGCACTGGAACAGGCTGCCCAGGGAGGTTGTGGAGTCTCCTGCCCTGGAGATATTCAAAACCCACCTGGATGCAGTACTGTGTAACCTGCTGTAGGTGAACCTGCTTCAGCAGAAGGGTTGGACTAGATGATCTCCAGAGGTCCCTTCCAACCCCTACCATTCTGTGATTCTGTGATTCTGTGATTCACTCTCTCCTGTCCTCCTCCATGCACCTTGAAAACATGATGCACCTTGTTAATAACGCGACCCTTTATTTAATATGTAGATACATGTACCAGCCTGAAATATCTACCTGCTCACTGAATGGTGATATATCAAATCATCTGCATGATAACTATGCTTTTGAAGTTGCTCTGTTTTGTGTTGATTACCGTGTAGGATTCTGAGTCATAAAGGTTATAAAACAGATACAATAGACTGTATTCTGCAACAGAGGGGCATAGTTTGGCATGACTGAGTCACTGCTTTGAAGAGAGGCGGCACTGAAATATTATACAGGGTATTGCAAGTCAAGCCTGAAGTGCATTGGCAGAGCTGCACAGTAGCAGGCAAAAATCTGCTCTTCAGTACCTATCTAATTTTACTAGTACAACTCACTTTTTTTCCAAATACAAATCTTCATCATATAACCTTCTAAACTACAGATTGGGTCCGCATGTCCCAGGATCATTTCATGCAGTGAAAAGGCAAGTAAAGTTCTGAACCATTGCAAATGGTCAACTTGGCAGGTGCCAAGTGTAGCATGTGTGGCCATGCTAAACAAACCTGGCTGGGAACTTGAAGTTGGCAAGTATCTTCTACCTGCTGCCTTGTCTGCTTCAGTTTCCCTCCTTCCTCAGCTGGAAACTACTAAAGTAGTGAAAGACCTTCGGGACAGATATGTCTTCCTTTTCCTCCTCCTCCTCCCCCTGCTTGTCCTTTCCTTTTCTAATCAGTGCTGATTTGAAAAAGCTTTCCAGTTGGATAGGTCTTCTGTCTGGTAACTCCAGCTCAGTTCTCCTTGCCTTGTTCTGTCTGGACTCTGCCCTCTGTCTGCTCTACCTGCTTCCTCACAACTGTTGTGTCCAGAAACACCAGGTGCAATTCTCTTCTCCCTGCCACCAGATCGAACCCCTCAGCTGCCCACTCCTACCTGCTGTCGTCTGTCACTCATCTGTTAAATCCCCAGGCTTCCTTTATTCCTAGGCAAATGTCCCTTCTGGTTCTTTCTTGGAACGTCTTCTATGGGTTTTGTGACTGCTTCTGTCTGTTCATTTTTCATTATGGTTTTGATTTTTTTGGGTGTTATTTCGTCTGTTGGTATACAGGAGGAAGCAAGACTATTTTAGTGTTCTGACTATTGTGTTTATTGGTACTGTGAAGGTTTTTGCAGCTTATTATTGATCTGAGATAGAAATTCACAATGAATCAAAGTTGTGTAAAACACTGTTAGATCACAACTTTAATGATTCATATTCACTCCAGGTTTACATTGCCTTGGTAAAAATGACCACCTCCCCATTAGGGCAGACAGGTTGATTTTTATTATGCTATGTTGTTAATTTGAAAAGAACTTAATCTAAAAATGGTGTTTTGCAAGGAACTTTTCAGATGTTTTATAATAACCTGCATCCCTTATCTTATGCTTGGCTTTCCATTGGGGGAAAAATAAACCAGCTACCTTGAGGCTGTGAATTAGATATGTCATTTTACTAAGAAAATTCTCCATACTTCCTTGCTATCTTATGTTTTCCATCCTTTGAGGTTTTGGTAACTGAAGATTATTATATCTAATAAATTAGGATCTTGATAATTAATAAAAATCCAAATATTTCTACCTAAGTATAGCCTACCTGTTAGATGAATTAATTGTTCACAACTTCTGGCTTGTTTGAAAGACCAGGTAAAAATGTTCAGGATATCCATGGGAAGGTACACGCCTATACATACATACTTGTTCCTTCCATGTACTTTTATGATTCTAGAATGATATAATAGTTTTAGTACTTCCAACAGAAGCTCTGGAAATCTAAAAATGTGACAAAACATTTGCAGGAAAAGGTTATGTATTTTATTTAACCAATTGCATACAGATATGACAAACTTCCATGCATCTGAATTCCTCATTCAATTATTTTTATAAGAGAAAATTTTCTTGTACTTTGTTCTGAGAATTTCCAGACGTAGTTTTTCCCTCTTTCATATGACACATAAAGTAGTCACTAAACAACGGTGTTTTGAGCTTAATCCTTACTACAGCACAAATATATCAGCCCTGAAGTGGAGGAAAGTGCATCTTTAGCTGGTTATACAGGATATACTTTCATATTAGTTAGGGGGTTTTTGCTTTCTGGAACAGGTGTGTTTGTTTTTTGAGCCTGCAGTGTGTGTCCTGGTCCTCTGTGCTGAGGACCATGCCACAATGCCTTGATTAATAATTAGAGGCAACGTAGCATCTATGTTGAATAGGCATGCAGTGATCCCTGACTACAGGGAAGGAGTTTTTCATCCCAGAACGAATGCTTGAATAACAGCCTATATGAGCAGGAGAGAGATGGTGTGTGTGCTTTGAGCTAGTTCAGCTCTCTCTGCTTGCAGGGTCAAGCAAATGGGACCAATGATTTCATGCCTGAGCCAGGCAGACCTGTCCCTCTGCTTAGAAGGCTGTCTCCTGCACAAACAATGTAAATCCAAGTAAACAGCACACACTTAAGAAACATTTTCTACTTTAAAGAAATAACTTAATAAAAAGTGTAAAACACCTGATCAGGCAATTTAATCCTTTTAAAAGTGGTTGTACCCTCTCGAATTTTCTGAACTAGAAACGTGGGCAAAGCAGGCATTATTTCGGGGCTCTGCAGATAAATTATGTATTAAAAATATGCTATTACTTTAATGATCATTCTCAAAAGACTCTTTGAAAATGAAGAACGAGAAAGTTTACATTGGTCAAGGAGACAGGAGACAATTCTGACTAATATTCAAGAATAAGTTATACAAAATTAATGAAACTAGAAGATTTACTCTTTTGCCCATCAATTTTGGCCCAGCTCAGTTACTTTCATCAGGAGAGATGGAATGCTTTGTACTTACAGCCTTTCTAGCAGTCAATATAGCATTGACTGTATTGCAGCCAATGTAGCCAGTGTGGTGATGAGATACTGTAGTTTTCACAAGCTTTCATTAGGTTTGCTGTGAAATGCCATATTCTCATATTAGTCATCCTCCCTGCTTTATATCTTAGAAGATGCATTTCAAACTGTTTTTAAAGTACATTATTATTCAGCTGTTCACCAAAATAGACCAATATACATTATAATATGTTTACGAGGTGGCAGTCTTACAATTCAACAATTTAAAATTCACAATCCATCTGAGATAGCTACAAAATTGTTTCAAATGGCTGTGCTTACTTTTTGGAGCAAGTAATTCTAAATGAAAAGGTTGATGGCTGCAATTTGATTATTAGCAAGTAAAAGAACACAGATAGAAATATTGCAGTCAGTATGTTGATATTCCACGGAGAATGAAAAATGTTTAGTGGACAGTTTAGAATATTGTCAGTATATGGTGTCATAAAAACTGCTGAACTCGCTTCTTTATTTATATCGAGGTAGGTTTAATACCATTTAAATATCTTCAAAGCCATGTCTTTACTGAAAAAATTAGCTGTTTCAACAATAGATGGTAAACACTTTCCTCCTAGCATGTTTCAATTGAATATGAGCTATAGGCAACTGGGGAGGGACAAAGCTTGGCACCTTCTGTCAAAAAGCAGTCAGTCTGCAGGGAATGCAGACCTCATCGCCTCCACCATAAGATATTCAAGGTCGTCTTTTGCATGTGTGGACGGAGCTGGATTCAAGTCTGTGAAGGGAAAGTAGGACATGGTGGCATGAAAGGAAGAAATTTAACCTATTCTCCAAGAACAAATCATAAAACAGAGAGCTCATCAGACTCTATATATCTTCTCTCAGTGCCCTGGTAAGTTCACTGTGGCAGAGGACAAAGCTGATTAATCATGTTTTCTTAGTTGCTACTACTACATTAATTAATTCAATGCTTTCAACAGATGTCTGCATGAAAATAACGGCAACTTAAACAGATCTTATAAACAGAGGTCTTAGGAACTGAGATAATACCCAAGTAAAACAGTAGTTCTCTGAATAACAGGGCCATTACCAGCAATATGGAAAATAAGCAAATGAGACCCTGAGGACAGAATGAAGATGGAGAGAAGGAGCACAGCTACAGTGAATCTCCTCAGGTCGAGGGTGGAAAAGTGCTGGGATAGTGTGTGAAGTTACATGTGTGTTTCTGTAACTTCTTAAAAGCCTTGCATATATCTCCAGTGAAAAATGTGTTTGCAGTTTTCCTCATCCGCCATTGGAAAGGAAGAAATTAATTATTAATTTGCTATCAGACAAGAGACTGTCTTAAGTTAGCCAAACACATTTAGATCAAGTTATTCTAGTGGAATACCTGTCTAGAAATGTCCAAACAAGTGGCTTTTAAAGCAAAGAGCACTGGTCACATAAAAGATGCCTGAATAAACAATATTGTACGCTGAAAGCGCAGCACTGTTGGTGATATAGCAAACATCCTTCATCTTCACCTGCCTCCTCGTGGCAAGGAGGACACTTTCCTGCCTCCTGTCCATTCATCCTGAGCCTGTGCTGCTGCCAGCACGTGTGACAACTATTGCCAATTGTGACAGTTGTTTTTGTGAAGGGGGACATCTGTCTTCATAAAATCAGGCTGGGGTCTGCAAAGTCAATCACAGAGGCCATCAAATAGTCATCAAACGGTAAAAATTATCTTCTTGGTTAAAAGACAAACTGCTGTCCCAAAAGTCGGAGAGACTGTATCTGGCTAATAGTCTCCTGAGCCAGGCTGAAGTTTGTACAACACGTGTTCGGGGGAACCCTTGCAATTGCTGACAGTTGGCTCTCCATCTAAAGAGCCTTCCACCTGTGCACGCATCTCATATGTTTTGAAGTGTCAACATAAAAGATACGCTCCCCACCCCACCCCAAAAAGCAGGAACATGAAATCTTTGAAAAAGATAGCAGTATGTACTATGGATGTCTTATCACGAGCTGTTTGCAAACGCTAATCAAACGGCCCACTAGTTTTGTGGGTTTCCATAGCTGGGATTGTCTCAGAGGAGTTTCAACACAAGCCCAAGTCTCTCCTCGGCATCCCATTTCTCCATTAATTTTCTCTAAATCTTTTGCTGTGAGCCTCAAAGCAAAAAAGTACTCCATATAGTTGGTTCCATTTAAGCAAATTAAAGCTATAGATTTTTAAACAAAAATAAAAATGACAAGGACAACATTTAAGCATTTAAAGCATGACAAGAATGAGTATATGATTCAGTGAATGGGCAGGCAGTTACATTATTTCTTGACATTCTACCCGACGCAACATATTTGCAGGATAAATGCATTAGCAGTTCAGTGTTTTTTTAATTTTTGCACGGAGGTATCAAATTTTTTTTTTTGTCAGATCACATTTTTTAACACAATATCAATCTTGCCATATCCATGTTCTAGACGGGCTGTAGGGATTCTGCTGTGATTATGTCAAAAATTGAAATATTTCAAAATGTGATTGACATCTTGATTACAATAATGTATGAGATTAAATTCAGGGTGTGCTGGTGTAACGAAGGAGGGAATGTCAGTGGTAATTAACTGTATTTTTGTTAAATTTTGTTGAACATTTCTTGCTCTTAGGTTGGAGTATATTGAAACCAACGAGACACCTAGTGGTAGCATTTTTTAAGAGTTTCTCAGTGCCATTTGGGACTTGGAGAAAACCAGTTCTTATGCAAATCATACATTTTGTTACATGTCATGTAAATTTTATGTAGATTAGCATGGTCATGACCACTAAAACTATGCAGTAGAGCAGCATCTACTGGGAAGGATTCCCATGCTATGGGAATTCCATGCTATGATCAAATATAGAAAAGTATCAGTAAGTGTCGGGGATAGCCTGACTGAGGAAGATGAAATTGGCCTTGACAGCATCCCAGTATACCCGTGAGAAGATGGAAGAAGTGGATGAAGAATGTTGTAAACAGGTCTGAGGAAGTGATAAGAGACTGAGCAAGAAGAGACTAAACAAGTGAATACCACAGAGCAGAAATTTGGCAAGAGAACAGTAGATGAAGTGGGAAATACAGTAGGAGCTCCAGCCAATCAGTATGTGAATAGAGGCGAATGGACAGAGCTATTGAGCGAATCATTTTAAAATCTTAGTGCATGAACTGGTGGACAGATAAGAAAGGTTACAAAAGGGTATGTTTTTTTCTGCTGAGCCATCTCGGCCATCTTGGCTTTTGTAACTTAATAAAGACTGCCTTCTTACATATACTCTTGTCATGTCCCGTCCCAACCGCAACAAGTAAGTATTTTTCCTTCTCCAGACAGCTCATTCTGGATAATAAAGTTTTCCAGGAGAAACGCGTGGATTATAATGAAATACAATGATGTGTTTTTGATTTTCATTGTATGATATCTTCTCCCGAGGAAACAATGACTTCTCTCCATTCTACTTCCTCAAAGAAAGTTCGTATGAGACATTTAATCCACCAAATACCTATTTATATGAACACAGATTAACTTTTGATATGAAAAAGGATGCCATGTATGCTGCTTTTCATTAAGGTTTTTTTCCTCTGAACAATAAGCTCCTTGGATAAAAACTGCTGTGTCCAATCTTATAAAAGATCTTAGGTATTTTAGGGTGTTGCTTGGAAATAAAAGTAAATTGTTACCTAGATGATAAATCTGTAGTGCTCTCTCTCCGTAGTTCTGCTCTTCCTTCAAGTGTTAGTCAAACTCTGGGATAAAAGCAGAGATGGGAATCTGTTATTTCCTAGATTCAAATAATTCAAGGTGCTTTGCCACACAGTATAATAGACTCAAAACTGTGTTCCTTCACTGGTCTGCTGATACCTGCTAACCTTGATTCTGCCTGCCCATCTCTTCCACAAGTTTTATGGTCCTCTCAAAAGTCTCGATTACCACTGGAACATCCATTCCAGGCCAAGACTCTTCCCCGACCCAGATTTTATTCCCTTTTAAAAGCCTGTAACCACTGACTTGTGAGAAACCAGGTTACCTATATTCGTTCTATTTTTGGGACTGTGGTGACAGGGTAGAACAACTAACAAAATGCTTTGGAATTTATTTGATGTTTACTGACTATAATCTCTTTCAACAAATGTTACGCCTTCCTCTGTATCTGGGTAACACTCAGTAAACTTTGCTTGCTGGCAAGTATAGATGGTAAAAACACATAAATAAAATGCAATGTAATATAATAAAGTGAAATATAAATATATAAAGCTTCTATTCTCATTTATTTTCTGCAAAAGGAAAACTCAAAGAGATTCCTAGATAAAGTAACAAATACATGGTAATTCTTTTTTTTTTTTTTTTTTTCCCCACCACATATATAGTTTCAAAAAGTGGGAAGAAAGATGCTTTTTTTTTGCTATTTACAAGCAACAGAGTTAATGCTGCATTGTTTGAAAATCCACTGCAGAACACCTACAACAGCCTGGTGACCTTGGAATCGATGGTTTTAGCAGTGGGAAATATGGAACTGTAGATAGGGAGTAACTATACAAGGTCTTGCAAAGCACAGAGCTCTGCCTGTTTCTATCGAAAGGGGATTTAAAAATTCCTTGCATTTTGATAGAGTCTAATCACCTTAAGAAATCACTATTTGATCAGTAAGTCTATTGCTAAGGGTAAGGTCGCCTCATTCAAGACATCTGTATCCTCTGAGCTACAAAGTATAGTAAATAAGTCTATAGATTCCTGGTTTCTTATTTAAATAGTGTGTAGTGAGAACACCACCGCTATTTAGCAGAGAAGTGTTTGGAGGTATGCTAATGACCACAAAAAATTTCAAACCTCCATAATGTGCTTTAATCACCAGCTGGAGATCAAAAGCCACCATGTGATTTTATACAGCATGGGCAGCTTCCAGAACTGCCTTACATGGAAAGAGATCAATGGTAAAATTGGTAGATACAGCAAAGCTTTTGCAATAAAAGCGTTTTATGTATCTTGTTCAAAGCATTTAAGTGCCTTTTAGATCACTGATTGAACCATAGGCATTATAAAGTGGAACCTTTTAATACCAAAATAAATTTGCAGAGTAAAATTCCATTATAGGAAAAAGCATTGTACTGCAAGAGGACAGATAATAATTCTTTCACATGTAACGGGATATATGAAATGTTTGATGATAAACAGAAGTTCTTTGTATCATTAGACTCCATGTACTGTTGTTTGTGTGCATGTGAATATATCTACAGCATAGGATACACAGTGCTCCCCAGATAAAAATGTATGCATACCTATAAATATAGCTTCTAACTAAGATGGGTGAAGACACTTCACATCCAAGACAGGCTAGTTGTTTATTTTGAAGCAGAAAAAATCTGCCCATGCATATGAGTTTGGACCTTGACCAAAGAAAGCAAACAAACCCTTTAGAAACTCATGAAAGTCCTTTAATTTGGATTAATTTAATGCACTTCAAACAAACTCTAGTCTTAGAAGCTTCAAGTTATTTAAAATTATTCCCTTTAACAGCTTCAAATTATATGTCTGTTAGCATCACAAAACTTCCAGAAGAAGTGAAACTTCTAATGGATCCGACTCTAGCTTTTCTTCCACAGTGATTTCATGAATTTTTCTAATACTCCATCTCCTTTCCATTAAATTATTGGGTAATCTGTAGAGTTTGGACCCCTTCTTCCCTGTATTCCACTCCTTCACCAAACTATTTAACTCCTTAACTAGGGAGTGAATACAGAGGATATTTCCAAAGAGCTACAAGATCTACAAAGACCCTTCCTGCCTCAGCATCTTAATTTTGAATTTAATGTTTTGAACAGTACAATTAATAACGGTTTTGTAATTCATAATATAGAAAAAGGAGTAAAGAAATCCAGGTCTTACTTTGACATGTAATGCAAATTTCCTTCATCATGTCAAGCTAAACAAACTTCACTCAGCATCTTTGTGCCTGAGTCCTCACTTGTAAAAAGGACTAAACATTTATTTGCAGAAATTATTTGTTATTAAGTACTTTAAGAACTTGATCCTATTATGAAACAACCCTGCACCTTCCTTTGGTGAGGGGAACTTAGGTGACAGCCTTATCTCATGTGAAATTGTCTACACAGATGTGTAATAACTTTATTGAGAAAAAACATTGTCTCATCAAATGGTTTGAATATTCGAAATAATAGTTGATTCTCTCTGGTTTCTTATTCACTGCATTCTGAAGGAATTAATAAACAAAAATTCAAATTCCTATCTAATCAAATACAAAAATTAATCTAACTTGTAAAGACACCTGGAAAGATCTTAAACACGTGGCAAAATCAATTTTGTTCCTAGCTACTTTTTAACAGCACTCAGACACAATAGGATATTGTGGTCTCCTAAAATACACACACACTCTGAGGTTACCAGGCAGATCATCTTAAATACTCTTAGAATGTATATTAATGGATGAACAAAGACAACTCTGGAGCACCAAACTGCTATTCTTAGAGAATAGTGATAATCTTTTAAAGTTTAATAAAAGTACATTAGTGGAAAAACCCCACACCTTTCATTTAACTTATACACATCTTTCCACTGAGGAAAACAGTGTGAAATGTGAATGAGAGCAAAAAAAAGAAAGTTTGCAGTAACCACACTCTTTCCCTAGTGTCAGTATACTCACACTGCAGGATAACACATAGATACGATGGCAAGCATAATTCTTTGTATACCACAGTAAGTGTACTGTGGGCGGACGGTAAACCAAGGCTACTGAGTCAAGAATGGCTTCTTGGAACATGATCACATCAGTGCTCCTTCTCAAACTGTTTATGGCCTCTGACCACCAGGTTTTTAGCAAAACTTATTTTGGTCTAGCACTTTGAGGAATGTAATTTGAAGCAAATACTCTGGTGATTTTTAGGAACAGTAATCTCTAATTTCTACTCCCGTCTGTGGTCCTCAAATCCCAGTTAGGACAGCCGAGTGCAGTGCATATGTACTCTTTTATCAAGCATTTGTGGTGACACAGTCTCCCCGTTCATTTGGGAATTGTCTATTGTTTTTTTTTTTTTTTAATGTTTTATTTAACATATTTATTTTTTTAAAGCATTGTGTGTAGTATGGCAATGTGTTCGTGAAATGTGTAAGGACTTTTCTCATTTTGCAAACTAGACAAATAAAAAAAAAGACTACAGGAAGGAAATACGTGCTGGATTTCCAAGCCATTTAATTCTATAGTTTCTGGAAAGGCAGAAATGTGAAGAATGTCATGCAAAAATACTACCGTATCACTTAAATCCAAACTTTTTAAATCCAAAGGTAATTTAATCTTTTTATAAAGAAATAAATAACAGTCTTGTGAGGTTTCATGGATATAACTTTCAAGAACAAAACTTAAGGGAAATGTTGTATTACTTCTACACTTCTAGACTGTTGCTTGCCCACTTACATCTGTAAGTGGAAAAGCATGTGTGCATCTTTTGCTCCAATGTATCCCTCTGATATCTTGCAGACCTTTAGTCCATGAACCACAGTCTGAAAAACATTACGAAGAAGCAGAAATGAGTCTAACTGAAGTATAACACACTATCTTACTACCTGCAGACATTTGGCCTTCTCTTATTTGGTATTTTTACTTGAACCCTCACATTCATGCATTCCTGTGTTGCATTCTACCCAGCCTTGTGAGAAAGCTCTGAACCCACTTAAGAGATCTGGGCTACATTTCTGACCTTGCCTAATAATCCATGAGGACTTTAAGCAAATATTTTAATCAACCTATGCCTCAGTTTTCTTAGCGTAGAATGAAATTGTGAAGCTAAATCATTTGGAGCATTTCACTTTTTTTTTTTTTTTTTTTTTTTTTTTTGGTGAGGTAGGAGGATTCAAATGTTCTTTGTGGTATTTTGAGTCTTTTGAGGAACATTCTTAATATTCTCCTGGTAATGAGGACGTGACTTGCATGTCTTCTGGAATTTATGGTACATGTAGCTCTTCTCAAAGAACAGCCATTTGTGAAATGGCTATTCTCCATTTACTTCAGGGATTCATCAGTCTTCTGAAAATTTTCAAGATTAATCTAGGTTATTTTATGAGATGCTGGTTTAGAAGAATTCATACTGTAGTTTGATGACTGATTGTCTCTTCAGGCTTCTTTTCAAGCCGCATCCAAAATGTCATACTCCTTATCCCTATCCCTAAATGGAAAGTATGTAACTGCTTATATACTACAGTAGAGTATATATTGCATATTTACTACTATTTACAAGTAGCATTTAAACTTTTCTTAACAGCTGTATCTGTAGTGCATGCATAGATTGGATTGCTCATTTCATTTAAGATTAGAGAACTTCTAAAGAAAATATGTAAAGTCCTTTCTCTGGAGACAAATCAAACATAATTATCAAATCTAAAATAATTCTTCAAGCATATTTGAAAGTTGTAGTCAGCACATTCCAGGAATGCTCTTACAATGAAGGGTGATAACAAGAAACCCATCCTATGCCTTTGATTGTTTGGTCAATATATGCTTTTTTGAGAGTTAGTCAAACAAATGACAGTATATAGGAAACATCTCAGAAAAGTGGTGGCCACTTTGGATTTGGTTGATACTTGAAGAATCTCCAGCTGTAGCAGTATTAAAGCAAATGCATCCAGACAGGCAAACAAAACCCCAGCCCTTTAGTGTACGGAAACATAAGACAAAAGTCTCTGCTCTCATATTTTATAGGCAGAATCTTATGTTTTTGTTAATAAGTAGTAGGATGGTTATATTGAAACTGTACATTTTGCTTAAAACAGAACTGATTATTTTGGCTCACCAGAAAAAATCAGAGGCAGAATGAGGTCTGGGTTTCTCTTTTCATGTGAGAAAGATAATATTTTTTGGCCAAACCTCTAGATAGGAAAGCAGAATTTACTTTAGATCTCTATGGCCTCATTGTTAAGACTGTTTTCAGACTGACAACCTGAAGATCAGCTTTTTGCCAAAGGAGGGAATGGAATCTCTATTAAATTTTTCATTTTATTTTCTATATCAGCATCTTAAAACGTTTTTGTGATCCCAGTAATCTGATATTAAAGACAATGGTACTTCAAGTGAAATGCTGTCGTGTGCGGTAGTGCCTTCCACTTCTTTCAAACAATATTTTGGTCTTTCTTGTGAGTAGCAATACCCTAGAACATCCAGAACAGTTCAGATTCTTGCACACCTGTGACACCTAATGTAGCCCAAGTTTTCAAGGAAATCTTCTATATAAGCACCGTGATGAGAACATACTACAGAATGATAGTTCTTTGTTTACGGCTGTTCAGAACCTCTAAAACTGCAGCATGTGAAGATGGTGGCCATGAAAACATAACGCTGGTTTTAAAGGTTTAAAACCCCCAGCAGATTTCCTGCCTCATCCCCTAAATCCGCGGTTTTGGCATGTCTTCAGTCTTCCATGCCTGTCTCCCCCTTTGCAGTTTGGCATAAGCAAGTGTGCGTGTGCACACATTTGCACCTGATGACAAAAGGAGATGTAGTGATATCGGATGACAAATGGATCAGACCTGCTAGGTGAATCAACACTATGATTTGACTGGCATCTGAAGAAAAAGAGATTGGGATGGGGAGGAAACAGAATCAGAACAGGAAAAAGTCTGAGTCTATGCTGACCCTTCAAAGAGGTGGGCTCTTTTTCATAAAACTTTGCAAATTAATATTAATTTTGCACTCAAAACAATTTAAATTTCACGATACTAAACCAGGAGGTGTGGCTGACATGCCAGAAGGCTGTTCCTGCCATTCAGGAATACCTGGACAGGCTGGAGAGATGGGTGGAGAGGAACCTAATGTGGTTCAATAAGGGCAAGTGTTGGGTCACACTCCTGAGAAGGAATAACCCCATGCACCAGTACAGGTTGGGGGTCGACCTGCTGGAGAGCAGCTCTGCAGAGAAGGACCTGGGAGTTGTGGAGACAACAAGTTGACCAAAAGCCAGCAATGTGTCCTTGTGGCCAAGAAGGCCAGTGGTATCCTGGAGTGCATTAAAAACAGTGTGGCCAGCAGGTCAAGGAGGTTCTCCTCCCCTTCTACTCTGCCCTGTTGAGGCCACCTCTGGAGTACTGTGTCCAGTTCTGGGGCCCCCCAGTTCAAGAGGGACAGGGAGCTACGGGACAGAGTCCAGTGGAGGGCTATGAAGATGATGGACTGGAGCATCTCCCCTATGCGGAAAGGCTGAGAGACCTGGGGGTTTTTAGCCTGGAGATAACTGAGAAGGGACTTTATCAACACTTACAAATATCTAAAGGGCAGATGTCAAGAGGATGGGGCCAGGTTCTTTTCAGTGGTGCCCAGTGACAGGACAAGGGGCAACGGGCACAAACTGGAGCACAGGAAGTTCTGCCTCAACATGAGGAAAAACCTCTTGACTCTGAGGGTGGCAGAGCACTGGAACAGGCTGCCCAGGGAGGTTGTGGAGTCTCCTGCCCTGGAGATATTCAAAACTCACCTGGATGCAGTACTGTGTAACCTGCTGTGGGTGAACCTGCTTCAGCAGGAGGGTTGGAGTAGATGATCTCCAGAAGTCCCTTCCAACTCCTACCGTTCTGTGATTCTGTGAGAATCTGTCAAAAAAAATGAAAAAAATCAGTCACAACTAAATAAGCATAGGCTTTGGCAAAGAGTAGATAAAAAGCTTCTTTGGAGTAGGGAGGAGCTTCATTGCAGAGCTGTGTGAGGCCATAGGAGGTAAAATCAGAAAGGGTCTGTCACGTAAGTAGGAAAGTAGGTAAAATCATGAAGTCTGTAGCAGTATGTAATGAAGTAATGTGCAAGTGCAGGCTCTGGTGCCGGGGTGGCCGGAGGAGTCGGTTTTGGCCTGGACGTTAGCCATACAAGATGGAGAACTCCTGCATTACTTTGACCCCCAGACACATGGCGGCCTGTGTCTTGCCCTGTCTCCCGGACAGGGGCTATGACCACACGGCATCGGCCTTTCCAAACTTCTTTTGGCTTAAAACGCCAAAGACATTTCGTACACCTGCCATGCAAAACACTTCAGCTCTCGGCCCATCGCGGGCGCGGTGCCTGCTGGGAAGTGTAGTCCGTGACCTCCGCGGGCGGCCGCCCGCGGAGGTCACGGACTACACTTCCCAGCAGGCACCGCGCCCGAGGAGGGGCGAGGGCGGGTGGCATTTGCACGGCGGTCCAATGGGCGCGGGCGATGGTGGGAGGTGAGCGCCTGGGCGGGCGGGCCGCCTCAGGGCCCCTCGCAGTGCGGGAATTTCGGACGGGGCGGAAGGAGCGGCGGCCGGGCCTGGGCACGGAGGAGGTATTTGAAACCGGCGTCTGCTTTTGCGGTGTTGTTATTTGGTTTTGGTTTTTTTTTTTTTTTGTTTTCAGGAGGCGAGTTTTAGGGCGGTGTTTCCCCTCCCCTTGGGCCTGCCGTGCGTCCCCGGCTCTTCTGGCGGGTTGCGGCCGGGCTTTCCCTGCTTTTCTCGCTCAGGAGGCTGATGGCACCGCTCGGGCCCGGTTCCTCCCTCTCATCTGCTACCGCGGGTAGGGAAGGCACCTTCCCTGCTCCACCCCGTGGCGCCGAAGGCATCTCCCTGGGCCGGCAGGGAGGGAGAAAATGGGGGCAGGTGGATAAGAGCTCTCTCAGTTTCACCCCTGGGGTCTGCTGCACCCCCCCCTTTCCCCCTGCCTTCATGGGCGGTTGGCTCTAAAAATGCCTTGGGTGACAGCGGCCTAAGTTGTTTTCCTTCGTCGTTACTTTTTTTTTTTTTTTTTTTTTTTTTTTTTTTAGTGCTAAGGCGAGGTGGGTGAGTTGGAGTAAAAGCTGTACTCAGTGCCACGCAGGGGTTTGTCACCTTTAGGAACATCCCGGTGTGGCTAACAAACAAAATACCATTTTAGCTGAGACGTTCCCGAGTTTTGCTTTAAAGAAAACTTTTTTTTTTTTTTTTTAAATACAAACCTACAAATCACACATGAAAATTGCAATTTTGGGATCAGAACAGGCCTGTTGTGCAAGAACTGGGCTAAGCTGCTTTCTTTCTGTTGGTGGTTGTGGTTTTTCTTCACTTCCTATTTCTTGCCGTTTGCCTTTCTTGTTTAAGACTTACTCAACTGCAGGCAGGTCGAACCCTGTCGTTTTCTTTGATTTTCAATTTGTGCTTAAGGCTTTTATTAATTCTCAGAGAATCCGTGGGCCCCTTTTATCATTAGCAAAAATATAAAAGCTGTTGCAAAGCTTCCTGTAGCTATTACTGTGTCAAAAGACTTGTGCCTTCCTCTGTAGGAATAAGCTGTCCACTTAAGTCTTGGGGATAATCCCCAAATGAGGTACGATTCCCAATGAATTTCAGAGCTGTTGATTTTTATGCAGTGTGCCAAACTATCAAAAAGCCTTTTAAGTGTCTCTCTCACATGAGTAGGTACTTGCTCTTGGTTTGGTGGTGAGGTGATTTGGAGCAACAGATGATTTGGTACTTTATACAGCTTACTGTGTTCTTTTACTGAGTGATGCTCAGGATTTTCAGCAGAACCTTCGATACTGTTCAAGAGAAGAAAATGCGTTCTTGAGAAGGCAATTTAAAATTGGTCAGCAACACAGTGATTCCTCTTGTAAATGGCTATTTCCTACCTCTGAACCAGCTGCATTCTGAAATTTTAAAAAGTCATTTCAGTGTGTTTAAAAAAAAGACATTTAGTTTGCCCACTGTGGTGCTATTGTGATGACATGCTTCTCATTAATTGTGATCACCAATGTATATTTATTAATTTTGTCTAAAAAGATGGTTTTTTATTTCTTGGGGAAAGAACCCTAATGCCTCTTCTTCCATAAGTACCATTATTTATCAGATGTCTTAATCACCAGGAAGCAAGATTATAGCAGTACTCAAAAGCGTAATGCAATGATAGACCAGTCACAGAATATCCAACTTGGGCAAGAAAGTCTTTGTTCACTATCTACCTCACTTGGTATTACAAATCACTGATGCTTCAGGTAATTTTTTTTTTTTTTTTTTTTTTTTTTAGTGGTACCTCCTGTGAAACAGTTCTATAGCATTCAGAAGTCTTAGTAGCATGTTCTTTCCCTCCCCTTCTTGAGTAAAATCCTTTTGTTTTTTACTTGTCTTTACTTCCTCTTTTCATGGGTGGACTTATGTGTCTTGCTATGGCTGATGAACAGTATTAATGACGCATAGATTTTGGGTCTTGCTGGCCCTACCTGTTCATGAAGAGGAGCACAGGTCACCAGCAAGCCTTCTCTGTGTTGAGAATGAAAATAGGTCCTACTGAGATGAACAACCATAAAAATTACAATTTTCAGAGAATAAAAGAGGAAGATCAGGAAGAAACTAGTCCGACTTGCCACACAGCAGAAATACTTCCTTCAAAATAAATTTGATTTATATTACTTTTGGAGTTTTATTGAGAATGGATGCCAACAAGAATTGAGAAGTGGCTGTTCATATTTATTCGAAGAGTTCAAGTATTGCTAGAGTAGCAACCATTGCAGACAACATGTGTAAAGATAACACCACTAATAGCACTATTGATGCAAAATTGTCTGCGCATCTCAAGTACAGTGTATTCAGTTTCTTCCAAGACGTTTTATTAGTGAGAAGCAGGATAAATAGCCTTTGTAGTACTAAATGGTTTTGGAGAGAGTTTAGACAAATAGATTTCTGTTATTCATACTTGTTAGTAGCAAAATCTTTGTTTTGAGCACATTGTAGCCACATAAAATGCTGCTGTTTACAATCATGCACCTTGAAAATTGTTCTTGTCAGATACCTTAGCTAAATAGGGTCAGGTCTGTTTCATACCTGAATGATAGTGCAGTACTTGACATCTATGGCACTCTGTTTCTAAGGACTTCAGGGTGGTTGCAGGCACTAATGAAATAAGCTTCACAATACCTTTGGGATAGAAAATATTTCGATTTACTGATGAGGAGAGGCAACTGAGATGCAGGAAAGTTAAAGGTGATTTTTTGTGTGTGTGTGTGTGTGAATTTTTAAAGGTGATTTTAGGGAGAAGTAGATGACTTTTTTCCAGTTGTGCAATGTACAATAGGCAGCTCTACATCATGGTTGCTGGTTCGTAAGCTTCGTGACAAGCTCCTCATGTTTGGATATAGAGTTGAAAAGCACATAGAATTATAGAATTTGCACTAAAATGTCATTATGTCTTTATGTTATTTCTTGGTTTTTATTTTTTTTCACAGTTCTATATTTTCGCGTAGAAATTTTTTGCAGTCTCCAGATGTTTTTGATTTCAATCAATAGAAGATCTTTGAATGGATTTATCCAAATAAATGTGAAAGCATGTGTAGCCTTTGCTTAAATATTTCCATGGATAACAGCTTTTTTGCAAAAGAGTGAGTGCTTAGAATTGTGCATGCTGCCCACTGAAAGCAATCAGTGTTTGGCACCTATGGCCTACTGATAGTTTGACCAACTTGTAAGTAGGCACAGTGCCATCTTAACAGATGGACATGAATATAGACAGCCAAGAAACCATGTATGTGTATCTCGTGTATTTGTTAAGGGCAGGGTTCCCAGCTGGGGACATTCAAACTTATGTCCATTTTGAATTTTTGCTTTTATGGATAAAGGGAAGTTGTCATTAATTTTTTTTAAACTAAATACCTTCAGGCATACAATTATTGACCATGTTAAAAAAAGAAAAAAGAGGAAAAAAAAAAAAGGAAACACCAGCTCCTTCTTGAGGAGCTGTTTTAAGCAAACTTACTTCCCTTTTAAGCGAGGCTACTGTCAGGAGATTCACTGTGAATGTTAAAGATGTGAAGCGTATCAATAGCTTCTTTTCTCTGGCTTGCTAGCTTTATTGAAAAAGAGGTTACAAATTTTTCATTTGCTGGACAGCAGTCTGTCCAGCATTCAAGCACCTAAGTGCATCTGTCCAAGTCTCACTGGACTCACTTGTAACTCAGAGATCAAAGCATGCAGTTTTTCAAGCCCTCCTCATGTCTCTTACATTGTTCTTAGCTTGAGGACAGTATGCTCATTTTGCACATGTTTTCGTAGATGACAGTGGGTGTGATCTTGTCCCACATCAGAGTCATTAGGCAACACTGCTGATTTTTGCACTTTCTTTTTCCCTTTATCTGAGTCAGTCTTGGAGCTCCAGATTTCAGATTTATTTTCCCTTTACCGCTTTTAATTGTTTCAGTCTGTCTTTTGTTTTAATCCTTTTTCTGATCTGGGTGTCCTGAGAAGCTGCTTAAAGGTCTGCTGTGATCTTTTTGGTCCGCTCTTGTGAGTGATATCAACACATAGCCATTCCGACCACTCTGTTCCTTCTGGCGCTTTGACACCATTATGTTCTCATTGGTAGGGTCTTAGCTGGTCTAGCTGGACTTGCATTCAGTGCTTGGAAGTCTCGAGTTTTTTTCCTGTAGAAAATATTGAGGGAGAACCTTCCTCTAAGACAATGTATCACCCTGAAGATAAAAAAAAAAAAAAGGAAAAAAAAAAAAAAAAAAAAAAAAGGAGGAGTACCTGAGTTGAAACCAACTCAAGCCCATACTCTGAGACCTGAGGCTAGGAGAAGGCAGCAGTGATACCTTTACATTTATAAACTCAAAATAGGTAGTTATGTACTATTTTGTGGATGATCTACTAAATGCTGTCCTGTGAACAATAAGCAGATTCATTTTGGTTGCTTGCAGTTATATAGGAGGAAAAGTAATTAACTGTTTGAAAGGATTTTTTTATTATTATTTTTTACAGCTAAGAGGAGTTCCTCATATTATTACTGGCGTCTTGGACTATATGATACTTCTTCAGTATTCAGGTTTCACTCCAGGAAGGCTGATGAGCTTTATTTCATTAGTTTACTTTTTTCTAAGTTTAGACCTATGATTGGTTGTGATTGAGATTCTGAGATTTTTCTAGGATTTATTATACAAGGTCTTCTAATGGGTTTCTCATGTGAAGATTTTTTGCTGTCAAATATTTTTGTGATGTCTGGAAAAATTAGTTGTTTTTCACTTTGAATTCATGCCAATGAAACTACTTACTGTATTTCTTCTAAAGTATCTTTGGAGTAACAAATTAAAACTTAATCCATACTTTTTCATTCTTTTAACAGTTTTCTACATAACATAAGTCTGTACAGCATGTAACCTATGCTTTTTGGTTTATTTTTCCTTCCCTTCCCTCCTCTCCCTCCAGGAAAAATGCCATATAATAAGAAGACCGCTGGAAAAAGAGCTCCTGCAAAAAGGAAACTTGCTGAAGTGTTTGCTCTGGGGGAGGTTCTAGCAGATACATCAAGAAAAGAATGGAAATTAGGTGACCCTGTAGGGCAAGGAGGCTTTGGACGCCTGTACCTTGGTACGTGTAGTTATCTTTGATAGTGCTTTAGAATGAAGAGTGAGAAGTTTATCTCTTTTCAAAGCAATGAAAAAATGACCCTGAGTTACAAATGCAGAGTGTCTTCAAGTGATGTTTTTTACTAGAACCTTAGCTTGGTTCATGGTGTTGGAAAAAAATGACAAGAGTGCAGAACTGGTCATGGTAAGCACTGTGGTTGTATGAGATTCCAGTGGTAGTTCATTAAATTTTTTTAAACCAAAATCTTGATTACTCTTTAGCAGTGAAAGGATAGTTTAGTATTTATTTAAATTCGATTTTTGGTCTGGCTAAAAGAAGGGATTTTTGCTATGTCACAAATTCTGAACTGAAACTGTCTAAGCATATTCTACGGAGGCTGCTGATCAGCCAGTATTTTGGCTGGTTTTGACTTTTTCGTTGCCTTGTGAAATTCTGACATAAGTCATATACTTTTTTTAATGTAACCAATGCTCAAAACCAATTGAAGTCTTTGACTTCACAGTTTAAAGCATCAGCACAGTTCTTGTTTTGCAGTGCTGTTCATTGAATTGAAGGAAAACTTCTTTTAGTGGATAGTGTTCCATACTTAGTATTTGTTATTTGAACAGATGAACAGATAAGAGAGATCTTGAAGATACCTCATGGAATTAAAAACACTCGATTGCCCCTAGTCATTTTCCAAACAATTTTGAAGGGATGAAAGTTAATTTGACCATCATAATAAGGTTTTATTTTGCTATGCATTTATGATCTTTCTCCTCTTTGTGAAAAAGTTGGACTGAATTCGTAGAATCACAGAATGGTTTGGGTTGGAAAGGTCACCTAGTTCCAACCCTCCTGCTGTGGTAGGGACACCTCCCACGAGACCAGGTTGCTCAAAGCCCCATCCAGCCTGGCCTTGAACACTACCAGGGAGGGGGCAGCCACAGCTTCTCTGGGCAACTTGTGCCAGTGCCTCACCACCCTAATTCATACTGAGATAAAAAAAAAAATAAAAAAATCCATCCTGTTTTCAAAATGAACAGACTGCAGCGTAAGTGGATTAAGAAGAAAAACAGGACCAGTGAGTGGCTTCTTGCCAAAGAAACTCTCTACTACTTACTCAGCCTTGCTCAATGAGCTACTAAATTTACTGAGATGGGAGTTCCAGCTCACTCAAATTGTGTAGTTCTCTGTGTTAAGAATTCCTGCATTGTTCAAACCAAAGCTTGCTTTCTGTTTGCTTCCCCATCATTTGCACAAAGCCGTACTCCTGACTGTTCCTGTACTTTGTGCTTGCCTAACTTGATATCCTTCATACCTGTATCTCCTTCTTCTGTCGTAAATATCAACACCTTAGTAGCAACAGAAAGTCACTTTTGGCTGTGAGACATGGCAAAATAATAGAGAGAATGTGTTTTTCATCTTTATGTTCACAACTGTGTGTGTTCATCACACTTCTTGAAAATGAAAGATGTGCTATTGACTAGGAAAAAGTTATTGAATAATAAAAAAGAACTAATTTATTCAGTGAACTGCCTATTCTTGAACAGAAGGGAGAATGCAAGACCATATCCATACGGAGTAGTCTTGCGTATAGAGTAGTTATCTTACCAAAGTCTAAGGTACCGATATATGTTCACGTCTGTACTTAATTGCTTTGCCGTTTGGTTGTCCATGCTGCATAGCAAACAAGTGTATGTTTTGTGACTGTTTCCTCTCCTACTACTAATAAATGCTTCCTTTTTAACAGCTGATGTTAATTCTTCAAAGCCAGTCGGCAGTGATGCGCCTTATGTTGCAAAAGTGGTAAGAAAGCGTTTGAATCTTTACTTCACAACTTGAAAATGTTTGTTCTAGAATAGCATGTGTAATTTAAAACATCTGACTAAAAATAATACAATTGCATAGTGCTGTTTAAAATAAAAGTGTGGTGATATAGAGGAATACTGCTGAGAATTAGGACTCCTGTGTATGAGGGTGGACAATGGAACATCAGTTGAGTTGAGAAAAGTTTGTGAAATGGATCAGATTCTGTTTCATTTGCTGCTTCCTGTAAACAGCCCAAATATCACAAAAGGAATGAAATCTGGCTAGCTTTTGGAGAATTTCTGTGGTGTAACAGTGAGTCTGTGTGAACTGTTGCTCACCGCTGGATTTTGGTAAGCTGACAGATGGCTTGGGAGTAGAAACAGCAAAGGTTTGATTCCCGAGGTCCCCACAGATATGAAGTCCTTTAAATGTTTTATCATAAAACACATACGTGTTCTAATTTCTATTGAATTAAAATGGCATTGACACAGTTTTTAACCTAATGATTAGGGAGAAGACAAAGTGTTGTCAATAGCTCATTTTTAGCCCATTGTAACAAATCAGCAAGTTCTTTTTATTGGTTGAAATTTTCTTATGTTTTTAGTCTTAAAATAAAAAGTTAACTCAGTTTGGCTATAATGTTCTCTTCCTAAGGTATAAAGTATTTTTTCTTAAATTTTGCTAGGTTATTTTGTATAGATCCTACTATTATGTATGATTCTGTGGTAAAGTCTTAGTAAAAAACCTGGGAATAGCCATAGTAGATCCAGACCATTCATTATCTTGGTGGTACTTCTGGTCCTATGACAAAAGCAGATACCAGAAAACTGTGCAAGAACTTTACAACTTCAGAACTGCAGTGCTTTAGTCTTTTATTTATTAAAATATATGGTGACACTGAAATGCTTTACCGCAATAGCTGGCCACTTACGTAATTATGTTAATATTTTTGACATTTGTTCCTGAATCTAAAAGATCAAGTTAATTTAGAATAAAGTACGTTTTAGTTAGTATGTGCCTCTAATCTTGATATTTATATCTGCTGACTACAGGGTAACTCTAGAGTACTGGCTTTGGTACTGTTCAGACACCCCGAAATACTGTTGGCTGTGATCGTCATTCCGAAATGTTGTCCCTTGCTGACAAAAGCTCAAACTGCCACACTTTGAACATCAGCGCATTGCTGCTGCCTTAGGTGTTTGTGGGCAGCAATTCCACGTAGACCAGGAGCCCCAGCCTGCAGCTGTTGCAAGGTGGCAACCTGCTTTTGTATGTCCAACCTGTGCCATCGAGGGCAGGGCGTGTCTGTTTTGCAGGAGCTGTGGCCTGTTTTAGAGGCAGGTAACGGACATGCAGGTTACCAGCAGCGGCTTGCCCGTGAGAGGCATTGGCTCCTAACGATGGGCTCCTGCTCAGTTTGGACTGATCGACAGCAGAGTGCCGTTTAACTTTCATGGAAGAATACAGTTTGACTTGCATTATTTTATGCTGTGTGTAATTGTGTCCTCCTCCTGAGTTTGAAACCTGTCCATCTGCTTCCTCTCCACCCTGGACTCTGGAAACAGGAAGAGTTTTAAGTTTTGGGTTGCTTTTATTCTGGATTCACTTTGTTGTAGCAATTTGGAAATACCCTGTTGGTAATCTCCCAAATGACTACTCACTTTTAATTTGACTTTAATAATTTTGTCTTCATAGCAATAAAAAGTAGCCCCAGTCTTTGTGCTGCCTGCACAAATGACCCATGACACATTATGCCTCTACAGTCTAGAAAACCCAGCTACAGATAAGGGCCTGTTATCTGATGCCTTGGTGATTCCTAGCTGATCCGTCAGCTGAAGCAAAGTGGTTAACAGCTTTGAACAATTATTAGTGTTTAACAAAATATATGCTTCTATTGTAAATGTTCTTCAAATTACGCTATTAAAGTAGAATGGAAAGTGGCTTAGTCTTTGACATACCCTCATAGTATTGATGTCTGAACAGTACAAAATGAATCACAGTTTTTATGAAAAAAGAAATGCTTTTTGACATGTGGACCTTTCAGATGCCATTGTACAGGAGTGAATGCTGAGTTTAATAACACTTTGTTAAATTGCTGACTGAAAAAAATCAGAATTCTGAAAATACTGCTTGAGAAATTTGTTGGGTTTCAACACGTGCTCCATAACCTCTTTCATTATGATATCTTTTTTAATTAGACTTTCAGTTTTGCAGATTGTGTGTTTAGAATAACCCTGAGCATGAAGTTGTAGAAATGTGTGTTTGAAGTCTTTCTGGTTTTAGTGAATGGTAAGATGACTAGTATGGCAAATACTGGACATCGTTGTATGAGCTTTTTTAACATAGCGTATGCATGTAGAATTAATGATATGGGGAAACAGCTTCATAGTCAATATGAAGATCTGTTTTGTGGTTAAATCATTTATCCATCCCCTCAAGTATGAAAAGATACCAGATTTTCAGCGTTTGCTCTGACTAGAGAAAGATTTATTTTTTTTTTTAGCAGAGACATAATTTTTTGTGGAATAATTTATTTAAAGATAAATATTTTAAGAATTTTTAACACCTACAGTTTTTCACTGTATTTTTTAAAGAAAATAACATTCTTCAAACCTAGGTAAATTGAATCAAAATAATATGTATAATTTATATTCTAGTTAAGTTAAAGTATTAATGGAATATGCTACACAAACAAGTGGACAAGTAACTGTCCGAGGTAACTGCAGTGTAAGAATTCAGCTATTTAACCCTTCTCCTCTCTATATGTAATCTCTAGGTCACTGATTTGTCCATAGCGGATAAACCAACTGAAAGTAGATATGCACATACCAAAGTCTGTGTGCATCGATCAGTTGGTCTAGTGGCGTCCTTTTTGGTTTTAGGTTCATGGCTTAAGTCTGAAAGTTGGTCCCACAAGGAGGGGCCATAAAACTGTTGTCTTGGCTCCATGGTTTGTCAGGGCAGTGCTGCAGGAGAAAGCGAGGTGGAGATGGGCAGTAGCTTTGTAATCAAGTGCCCAGGCCCAGGAGCGGTACCTACGCTGGCACCTGCTCTCGTTCTGACTGATCTTCCTACTCTGCCTCTGAGCCAGGACTTTGGATGTGCACTGGAGCCCGTGTTCATCAGTGTGTTTGGTCTGTTTACATTGCTTCCTTGCTGTCAGACAGCAGTAAAACTTCTATTAGCTGAGCGGGACAGTCTGGCCTTTAGGAATTTTCTGGATTGCTATATTTGCATTTAAAAGTTACAATTAAAACCATTTAAGGTTGTTGTTATATATCTTGGAACTTTTGCTAATACCATCTGATTGTATTTTTTCTGGGTTCCTTTGCCAGTAATCATATACTTTTTTTTTGTTAGATTTTTAAATGTAGGGTATTCCAAAAGAGGTATTTTCACTGACATAGAATGAAATTGGACATACATGAGTAACAAGACTAAAATGAATTGTTCAAGCTTATCTCAAAATCAATCTTTTAAAGATTGCAAGAGTTGAAGTCACTTTTTTCTTTTCTGCACTAAGTTCTGGAAATGTAGAGTCAAGGTACTTGCCTGTTTGCAGTTCTTGCAGTATTTCAAAGCTTTGGTGTTTTCAAACCAACTTCTCTCTTGGACTTTACATGTAATACATGGTTATCATAGATTTGTCCGTAGAAAATTAAACTGAAATATCTTATGTTAGCTTAAATACAGGGTAGACTCTATAAAGTCAAAACAGGTGTAGTTCTTACAATTTCTCTTACACTAAATTATGAAATCCTCTGTAATTTTTACTTTGAACAACTAATGTATGAAGGGAACAATACCTCATGTTCAGTAAGAATTTTAACTTTTAACTTCCATCAGATCATTTCAGGTGTTATTTTTAGGCTCACTAATGGCTATTGCAACTGATACAGTCCTGCTTTAATCTGGAAAATCTGAGATAATGAATGTTGTTTAATATTCTCTGCTAAACTTTTGCTGCCAATTATTGGCAATATTCCCATACATTTCAGTTAATTTGTTATTCTTTAATCTCTTGTTATGGGAAAGGATTCTTTGATACCCTTAATGTTAAGCAATTTATAATAAAAATAACTTTTTAGAGCCAACCTTCTTTTATAAAAAGAACATATTGTGTGAATTTATCAGCACTGTGTAGAGCATTTGAGGGAGAATATACTTTTATAGGGTGATTGTTACATTTTGGGAGCTTTTAATAATTATTAGGCACTAACACAGTGTTTTTTAACTAATTTTAAATTGTCTTAAAGGAACCCAGCCAGAATGGACCTCTTTTTACTGAGTTAAAGTTCTACATGCGAGCTGCTAAGCCAGATGAAAGTAAGCAGTCTATTAAAATGTTTTTAATGAACTACAAGCATTTAGGAAAATAGAGCTTACAGGAATAAGGTCGAACTTAAAGAGAATCTTGTTAGGTAATTTTCAAAAGTATTTTTAAATTATTGAAATACAATTCATACACATAGTAGAATTAGGGAGCTTTGGTAAGATGTTCTTTATAGTTGTGTTGATGGTATTGTCTAAATTGAAACTTTAGTTGCATCTCTGTCCCTACAATGAATGCATCATTAACTTCCAGTGTTATTTGCATTCAAGTTTCCATGAAATAAGCAGCTCACGTGTATGCAGAAACTGTAAGTGATGTGAGTACTCCCATTTTATGTAAGTCTCTACTGATGTGAATTCATGAACTTATCTTTATTTGTATTTTCAGTTCAGAAATGGACTAAGTCCCATAAACTGAAATATTTAGGTGTACCAAGATACTGGGGTTCTGGCTTGCATGAAAAAAATGGAAACAGGTGAATATATCTTTTGTTGGCATACGCTGGGTTTTATTTCATCCACAAACACTATCCCTTTTAACCTAACTTACTTCGTAAGATGTGTTTTCCACCTATCTTCATGTCGTTCACTTCTGCTACAAAATTTCATGTTTGTAACAGGGTATGTTTAAGGAATAGATGAATAGATATATTTTATTTGTACTCTGTTAACTCCTATTTGTGTCTATTATATTACTAGTGGTTTAGTTTCCATTTGTCTCAAACGTTGCTGCAATACCATGATGCTATATCTGTGTAGTTTAGAGCCTTTTCGTATTTTAATTTAAGTCAAATTTTAATGTAATGTACCTTTAATTTTTTTCACGTGGTGTGCACTTAGTGTATTTTCACTCACATATAAAGGACTTAGTGCTTCTTCTAAATCTGTTTTATTTTCCCTAGGGATAGTTTTTTTTTTTTTTCCTTAATTGAGCTACAATAATTGCTAGTCTCATGTTAAATTTGTCTTATATCTAGGGATAGTTTTTAGTATTATTCCATGTCACGAAGGGTTTTTGTTACTTGGTCTTGAATATGTCTGTTTGTGTAACTGTCCTTGTTTCCTAGTGGGCTTTGTCTATACAGCTTTGCTGCAAATGAGTTTTAGTAGTTCTCTGGCAGCTTAGAGTAGGTCAGCCTTCTTTGTGTGGACCACTACATAGGGCAGTTTGTATGTCTGACCTAGTATGTCAGAAATACTGTTTCAGTACAACCTCAACTTCAAAACTAATCTAATGTAAAAACAACATTAATTTTGAGAGGCAAAAGAAAATATAACAATTTTTTTTTCCCAAATAAACTCTTCTTTCCATTCAGTGTTTAATGCATGAAATTCTTTAATATACCTACTGTGAGCTCCTACAGTAATAGAACCAGTTTGGCTATAGCAATGAATATCAGAACAACTTTGGGAAGTGAGAGATTTTTGGTTTTAATAATAGGTCAAAAAAAAGGGTTGTAATAGATTTCCAGAAACTAACTTTAAATAACCATGTTAAGTCACTTAGTCATTTGTAAAGTAAAAAATATGTTTCTGTAAATAATTGATGCTTGGTTTTGCTGATAATAAATGACAACATAGACATTTTCATCTGTGGGTGCTTGTTATTGTAATGTATAACTAGCCAGGAATAAAGAGCAGTTCTTTTGATGGATGAACTTGACTAGCTGGTATAAAAAAGTTAAGAATTTATGTACAACATTAAAAGAACAGACAACTATTTCCCACGTATTTGTGTTCTGTGTACCTGCAGTTTATCTTCTGAGAGCTGTTTTCAATCAGTAATTTGTACAATTAACACATAGATAAAATACTTTGTGAAGTACAAATCAGTAACTTTGCTGTTTTTTTTTTTTTTTTCCTTGAATTTAGTTATCGATTTATGATAATGGACCGATTTGGCAGGGATCTTCAGAAGATATATGAGGAGAACGCAAAGCGATTTTCCCACAAAACTGTACTACAATTAGGCCTGAGAATAGTAAGTCTAAAAAATATATTTTTTCGGTCTGGCTTGCCCGTGTAAGTCTCTTGATTAAATCGCACTTTTGGGCTGAGTACAGGTCCTCTGCTGGGTGGAGCTGGGTACTGCATTTATGTGACTATATTTTGTTTTGTTAGCTTGATATTCTGGAATATGTCCATGAGCATGAATACGTGCATGGAGACGTCAAGGCCTCAAACCTTCTTCTGAGTTACAAGAACCCTAATCAGGTATTTCTAATGCATTTTATTCCTCATGTTTTAAACCTTCTATTAGACAACACGTGGAAGTGCTTTGAACCTGTGAAATCTAGCAGAAGCTCATTTTTAAGAATGTATATGGTAACATTATTTCTGCTTGACATTTATATCTAGTTAATATTCTATGTTTTTTTGGTGCATTTTGCTGGACAGTTATCAAATTGACTATTTGCCCTAAATAATATTCTAGAGAAATTCTCAAGTAAAAAAAAAAAAAAGGACTCTCAAATAGATATTTGCAGGTGGAAGCTTTAAAATTATGTAGCACACGGGTAAATTATGTTTGCCTGGTTGCATTGTTACCTCATTCCTTTGTTCAGTAAATCTGTCAGATAAGTGTTCTGTTACTTGGAAAAATTGGTCTTTAAAGTGTTGATTGTTCCACTTGATTTATAGAAGTCTTCCATTTTTCTGCATTTTTGACTCTCTTGACTATTCAAACACTGCATATTAGAGTTTCAGAATTATGCATGTCTCCTTGCCCAAATGTTGTAGCTTATTTCATAAGTAAAATAATCTCAGTTCTCTTAAAGTAGCCGTGGTGTTAGTGAGAAGTAATAGTATATAGATAGTATTCAAATGGGACAGCTGACTTTAAAGAGAGTAGGACAGTAAGTGTATTTATAACTGTATGAACATTCCATCTTTATTTTATTTTTTTCCTTTCCTTTAACCTTACTGGCAATAACTGTGACTGCTTTACTGTACTTGTCATCTGCATCAGCAATAAGCTACTTCCAGATCAGGCTGCTATACGTCAAACAACAAAACCTATCTGACATGTTGTTTTCAAATCATATGCAGCAATTTCAATAAAGCACTGAGAAAAGATAACTTAAAGTCGAAGTACCTCACTGTTTTTAATGCTTTTTAAGATGTTCTGAGACTGGTTGGGAGTTATTTTTATTATTTGCATGTTTTTTGTGTATATAGTTCTTTAACCTTAGAATTCTTTGTGGAAATTATTAGGTGTACTTGGTGGATTATGGACTTGCCTACCGATACTGTCCTGACGGAGTTCACAAAGTATATAAAGAAGATCCTAAAAGGTGTCATGATGGAACTATTGAATATACCAGTATTGATGCACACAAGGGTGTGGGTAAGGATATAAAACTTTGTTCTCAGCAACAGGCATTTGTACGTCCCTTTTATAGACACAAAAGACTTCACTTGCTGCACTGAGTTTTGTAAACAACCAGATTTCTGAATCTATAAAAATATTTTCTTCTTCTCTATGGACTATGCTTGCATTTTTCTTTTTTTCCATTTACTTTTACTTTGATATTAATTTGTTGTATTTTTAATGTAAATTTCTTAAATAGATTTCCTCAGTTTATAAAGACTGTTAAGGTGTTTAATGTATTGGTTTTTATCAGCTAAGTGGAAATGGAATAGTGCTTATGAGATCTTGATAGAAAAACAGGCTCTGTTTTCAGGAGATAAATAGTTTCTGTTATCAGTGTGACCATTGTTCCTTCGTATTTGGCAGAGATGCACAATATTCTCTATTGTGTTTATGGCTTAAGATTTAGAAGATTTTTAAACGAAATGTCATTTAATTATGAAGTACTATTTCATAATTATGCCTATAGTCACTGAATATCAAAAGGGAAGAAGTGGGAAGAGATTGAACATGAAAAGGACAGGTCTATGGCTGATTAAACATTGAGGATTTATAGTGAACACCAATTTTATTTTCTTGTTTCTTAAATTTTCTTATATTAGCATAAGTGTGTCCTGAAAAAATATCAGTTGTTGAAAATTATAATTTACTTCAGGATGAACTGTTGCATCTATCCTTAAAACTGAACATGGACAAAGATGACTTGATTTGCCCATCTATACTTCTAGTGTAGTCTGTGGTCAATGTCATGTGGGTGGTTTGTAGGGGTTTTTTGGCAAGGCTTAGGGATCTGATCTGTTATTATCCTCTGTTCGATTTTCAGGCCCCATAAAATATTTCAGCATTGTGGATTTTTTTATTTTCCAGGAGCTAGGGTTTTAGCACTATTACCTTTTTAAAGAAGAAGGGAAGTAAAAAATGTTTTGAACAGAAAGTCAATCATTTGCTAAGTTGCTCTATTTTTTCCACAATCGGAGTACTTAGAAAGCTTCCCAAATTGGGATAACTGCAGCATGTCATATCCTTGAGTAGAAGAAAGAGATTGATAAAGGACTTGAAAGAAAATGAAGTTATCCTTCCAGATGTAGGAACAGTGTTTTTTTTCTTCCTTGTTTTCATGCTGAAGTAAACAAATGGGTAACAGATACAGTAGTGTTACATTGTTAGCATTGGCTATCTATTGTCTTAACGTATTTACAAATTTTTAACTGTTCTTAAGCTGTGTGTGCTTTTTTATTAGCTGCTCTTACAGTTCTTTTTTTGTGTGTGCATATGCATTTAGCGCCATCGAGACGTGGTGATCTGGAGATCTTGGGTTACTGTATGATTCATTGGCTTAGTGGCCATCTACCATGGGAGGATAATTTGAAAGATCCAAATTTTGTCAGAGACTCAAAAATCAGGTGAGAAACTAGTTGTTTTCTTTCTCCTCTGAAATTGAAAATGGGAATGAAAATGTCTTATGTAGAAATGCTTCATACTTTCAGTATGTTCCCTTTTGACGAGTGGGCTATTGTTTTGTATGCCCCCCCCCCCGTTTCCTTTCATTGTGTCTCATGTATCCCTGTCTTGTAGTTAAACTTTGCTTGTACTGTTCTCCTCTGTGTTGTCTTTTGCATATGAAATGCTTGTTTAACCACCACAGTACTGTCGCTTTAGAATACTGCCATGGTTAAGCCAAAAACCACTCTGGTGATGCAGGTAACCGTTAGTCCGGTTTTACAAAAAGACAGCTGAAGCATGGAGTCTTGAGTAGCCTTTATAACACCATGCTCTGAAGTCAGTGGCAGAGATGAGAGCTAAAGGTGGATCTTAAATGTCTTTGACCATCATTCCAGCTAGAGGGCTACTAACATGGGATTTTAAAATTTTTTTTTTTTGGCCCCTTTCCCTGACTGTAATGTAATCCTTTGCTGTTCCCCTCTCCTGTTGTGTGTCGCCTCCCCAATACATTAACAAGTATTTGTTCTCTCTCTTCCTTATCTGCGCTTTTAACGCTTTGGCCTCCATTGATGTTAGTGAAGCTCCCTCCCCTTCCCCCCAGTTATTTTTGCAAGGGATCTGCTAGTCCTCTAGCAGGAAGAGGTGAGAGCATTAGTATGCGAGGGTTTAAAATGGACGAGTTCTTTTCCTACAGTCTTCTACTTGCTTGCTTTTATAGGAATTAAAAACTGTTGAACAAAAAACTTACCGTATTTCAGATGACCTGTCTGGCATTTGTGAGGTTCTCAAATGTACTGCACTCCTAAAAAGGAGTCATACCAAAGATTTATGTAGCAGTGTGTCCTGTCTCTGACAGTGGCCCAGGTACTTAGGAAGCCTGTCAGAACAGGGCAAGATTCAAACTTCGAAAGAAGCAATAGTTTTGAATAATTCTGTTTTTCAGATGTAGAGATAATATTTCCGTTTTGATGGACAAATGCTTTCCTGGGAAAAATAAACCAGGTAAGAGGAACTATTTTAAATTAAAATGCTTTGGTTTGTACTATGTGGTTGGTAAGCATCCTCCTAATAATTTGTTTTAATATCCTTTTAAAAAAAAAATTTAAAAAAATCCATCAAGCTGGGTGCCATCCAAACTGTAGACAACTTTAGACAATTGGTAGAAGCTCTGAAATTTGTATTTACATTTTTATTTACATTGAGTGCATGTAAAGGAAGGGTGTGCTACTCTCTATTCAAATAAAAATGGATCAATTCGGTTGCTGAAAAAGGTGAGGAGTTGTCAGGCTGTCAGGAGCTTTTTTCCTGAGAGGGGTCTCAGGCATTGTATGCTAATCTGTTACTTCTTTAAGTTCTCCTTGTTTACTTAAGTTTGTACCTATTTTTCTTCCTTTATCAGCAACAGCAAAGTGGCATGAATTAGATTTTTGATTAGAAGTTTAGACTTTTGCTCTTGGCTGCAGTTATATGAACTGCAGATACTATTGCTTCTGACTGAAGATAGTATTAAGTATTTGCAAACATGAAATTAGTGAGTTGCTTTATCACAAGGAATTTTAAGAGATTCAAAATATAAAGTAATGTGAACTTGAAGTCTAGATTATTTCTAATAGAGTCAGGTTTAAAATAAAATAAAATCTACTCAGCAAATGGCCAATGCTGAATAGAAACACACTTTCTTGGGATCTTAAACTTAAATATTTGGTTATTGCCAGCTACTCCTGGTGACAGTTTTCTCTGTCAAGTGTGACTTCTGGTTTTTCAGTGGTCAAATGTTTTGTGTATTTTTTAGTATATGTTTCAGTCTTGAACTGATGAAATTCTGAGATAACATTGAGTTTCCTTTTAAACATTTTAAAATACAGACATAAGAAATATCATGTAAATAAGCATTCATTGGTGAAGATTGGCCTATTACATTTTTTACGACTGACTGTTTTCTTCATTGCAATGAACATGTAAAAACAGTGATGCTGTCATCACTGTGTAATGAACCTTGGTATAATTTTTTTCTAAAATGTGTTGTAGTAAAGTCATAATTATGAGTTTATAAATAACCATTTCAAAAAATAGCATTAGTGGTGCATGCATAATTTCTGACTCTTTTGTCATAAAAATGAATTATTAAAATGTTTTCAAATAGACATTAATTGGAGGTACCATTTCTTTAGATGAAATAGCCAAATATATGGAAAAGGTGAAGCTGCTGAACTATGAAGAGAAACCTGTTTATCAGCACTTCCGAGAAATACTTCTGCAAGGTCTTAAGGCCATTGGGCAAAAAGATGATGGAGTACTTGACTTTGGCTCGTCAGAGAATGGAGACTTGCAAACAGAACCCATGCGAAAGGTTTTTACTCTAAAAATTTATGTCTGCTTTCAATGCATTTTTTTGAGCTAAATAAGAGTTAAAGGGGTGTTGGAAGTAGGTGTTATAACTGCATCCAGTAGGAAATAAGCAAATAGTGAAATGTTTAAGTCCTACTCTTACATGTTATTTTTCTAATTTAACTTCACTAATTGTTATTAAACATCATTCTGTATTAAGTTTTATAGGCGTGCTTTCATAATAGATATTATGTTGGATAATAGAATGTGTGTCTGTAGTTGTAATGACATTTGAACAGATGAACATTCAGTCAACTTACTTATTTTCCTTAAATTGGTAAAACTCCAGATGTATCAAAATACATATAAGGTAAAATAGGTCTAGTTTTTGTTTTGTGATAGTTTCCTTTCTGTGACTAGTGCAAAGCTTAGTTTTGAGTATACATCTTTATGCCAATATTTGATTTTGGAATTCACACATTAAATTCACTGTGATCTAATATGTTAATTATGAGTCTTAACTGTAGTGGTAGTCTAGCAGTATTTTATTCCTGTATTTAGGAAGCCTTAAATTCTAGTTTTGGACTCCCATTTGAATACAGTGTAAGAACTTTTTAAGCCTTAGGGAAATTGTAATAACAAATAATAATGATGAAATAATGGAACAAGAAATCATAGAAACACAGAATAGTTTGGGTTGGGAGGGACCTTTGGAGGTCATCTAGTCCAACCCCCCTGCAGTGAGCAGGGACGCCTTTAGCTACATCAGGTTGCTTAGAGCTCTGTCTGACCTGACTTTGAATGTTTCCAGGGATGGGGCTGCTACCACCTCTTGTTTATTTGCGTTTGTTAATAACAGGTGGGCAGTTTATTGTTTCCTTTAGCATGATCCAGGGAACTGAGAATTGTAATACAGGATAATAGTAGAAGAATTCTGCCTGCTTACTGACATGATCAGCAGTGTGTTAAAAGATGGGCAAAAAGCACAAGAAGTAAAAAGCTGTAGGATTTTAAAGTATTCTGAGGCTATATATCCAGCTTTTCTTCTTTTTGCCCAGTAAATAGTACTTTGGCTACAATTATACAGCCATGGTATTTATACTTTTTTTTTTTTTCTGAACTGAGTGTAAAGATCTGTCCAAAAGGAGAGTTCATTAGCATATATTCTTCTGTTCCCCCTGTGGATCGACATGGCTTGAGGCCTGTGTTTTGGGGAAAAAAAAAAATATCTTTTTTAATGGTTGGTTGGCTTCTTTGCGGAATAGGTTGGCCTGCTGCAGAGCCAGCATCTGTGACCTTTAATGTCCTTGTCCCGCAGAGGTGGCTGGTGTATATATTTCCAATGGAATAAAATTTCAAGATCTTATTTCTTTAGCCAATATCAGTCAAGACCATTCCCAAAGGGTGGGATAATACTTTCCCATAGGTTCTCACCTACTATCGTCAGTTAGGAGTTAGCTTTTACATTGGCTTTTGGTGGTGGTGGATTTTTTTGGTGGGCGGTGGGATGGTTTTGGTTTGGTTTTTTTTTTTTTTTGCTTTAAGGAACCATATGCATGTTCAGTTGCCACAAATAAGTTCAAGCACTTATATAAAACAATGAGTGTTACTGGCCCGTTTGAATAAGCGTTTTCAGCCATCCACTTCATATTGCATTTGACTTCGTGCTAGCTACTGCTAGAGGGTCCAGACAGAATAAGATTGTTTGCTTGAGATCCGGTTGACATAGCCTGCTTGCTTTTGACCATGTACCAGGACAGATCACTGTTCCTTCACTGTTGGATTTTTCTAGGCCTTGAAACAGCTGTGGTGGGCTAGGGTAGAAATAGATTGTTGGTCCTCCTTCAAGGACATATTTTGTATTTTCTTCAAAAATGAGTCGAAAGAGTGTCTTCAGCAGGATGTCTTCCTTCCCAGAACACATGTTGTGGGACTCATGCTACTAGGTTTTTGTTCCAGGGGGCATCAGACACTACTGAGAGGCTAGGAGAGCAGGAAGGCAATTTCTGCTAGTTGAGAATCGCTGAACACTTAGATACACAGAGGAAGAAAGGAAGAACATAGAATGCCCATTAAAATTATATGTATTTTCAGCTGTGACAGGAAGCTTAACTTGACTGTTTTAAAGATAAGCTCTACATTCCAAACTCTGTTAGAAACTGCTTTCCATAGAGATAACTTACCACGGATCAGTAGCATCTTGCCTCTGAAAGCCAGTATCTTCTAGCACATGCTGAATTTCTTTTGGCATGCTTGTTGTCTAATTTGGAAAAGAAAAATGCAATCTGGCATCCACTCTTGAGAAGCTGGTGACCTCTAATATTAGAGCATTTATGGCATTTTGGCTGTACTGATCTTTTAATTACAACAGGTCTTAAGACACCTACTCTTCAATTCCTTTGGTGCAATCTATGATAATACTTTCTTAAAAGTGTTACTTGGTGTTCTGAAGTTATGCTATTTCATAGCTAGGAGACAATATTTCTAGCTTCTGTGGAAATAATTTCTTAGAATATAGGATTCTCCTGTGCTTTCGGCTGTGTAGATAGTTGAGCCATGATGTGCATTACATGTTGCATAAAGCATGGTTGTTCTGGAATCTCAGTCATTCTCCAGCAGTATTGGTATCTGGCTAAAATTCACAGATGTCTGTTGTATTAAAAGTTAACATTTTGTCTTCTATATCATGACTCAAGTTTCCCCAGATGTATAGGTAAATGAAACACAGTGCACAGTTCTGCTGGAGGGTGGGGTGTTTTGTGTTGGTTATTTTTGTATAGTAAATGCATGTTGGTTTGTGTGTGTGTGATATTTTATAACAGCTCTAGCAAAACAAGAAGCTGACAGTACCATGTGTTGAAGGAAGTATCTGGAGCTTTTGGCTAAAGTTTTTAGGGCAATGACTGCATCTTACTTTTCTTTAGTGCTGAAGAGTTGCTAGGAATTATTGGGAGTAAACTCAACTGGAAAAACATGGATCTTAGTGATTTGTGGTTCCTTCTAATGTTGAGCTTCAGATGCGCAGGTGTTGTATTTGTCAGATGAATGCTGCCTGATTTCTACTGCTATGTAATTCACCTGCATCAAGATTAAGACACCACTTTTTATCAAATAAGCTTGGAAACAAGATAAATGTATTTTGCTTTTGTGTAGCACGTATTTGGTATCTGTTTTTCTGATGAGCGTTTAAAATGTTTTCTAGTACAATTGGGAGGAATGCATTATCTCTCATATAAAAGCAGTGCAGCGCTGAAATAGTCCTCCTTAATTTTGGTCAGAACGAACAAAAGTGTCTCTGTTTATTCTTGCCTAATGCATCACAAATCTGCTGACATGCTAACCTTGGAGTCTTGGCTGGCGGTAATCAGGCCTGTGCACCGGCAGGAAAGATGTACCTAATGCACTCCATCAGTGCAGTTTGCATATGGAAGTTCTCACAGGGGAGCTGCCCTGTGCCAGCTGAGGGTTACCTGCCCACTGCAGTTATTGTATGTAATTATCGAACCAATCTGTTCAGCCCAGCAGGGTTTAGATGGTAATCATGAAGCAACACTTTGGAAAAGAAAGATGTAATGCACTCTCCCCTTCTCTCGTGAGCTATGTGAAGTTGTAGCCACTTTTAAAGCTGTATTAGTAAAACTCTAGTCTCACACAGTTAAAATAATTAAAAAAGGAAAAGGTAAACTCTTCCAGTGTTCATCAAAGTTATCATTTATGTCTGATACAGATACAGATCAACTCATCTTTTGCAAAAATGACATGGCTTTAAAAAAATAATCTTTCCATAACCACCTTAGGAATAGTTTGCAATAGTAAGATTAATTATAATACACAGATAATAACAGTTCTATCCATTTAGAGGTTTTAAGATAATGTACCTTGAATAGAGTTCAGATTTCCCAAGTCTCTCTCCTTGGAACAGAACCTGTAGTTGCTATTAGGAAACAATAATAATGTACTGTCAGTGGGTGTTAGCTACTTTTAAGCTGTGCAAAGAAAGCCTTAAGAAGCAAGGATCCAGATAAACTTGGGTTTAATGAGGTGTAATTGCTTTAAAAAAAAAGGAATTAACATCGACTTGGGGTAAAATTTTTTCTGTGTTCTTTAAGATTTTTCAGATTTCTCCTTTTTATAAGTTACTCAATGTAAATTAAAAAAAAAAAGGTTTTGATCATGAAAAACTTAGGTTTTCTTAGATTAAGATTTCAGTTCCTAATGTGGTCTGCAAATAGGGGAACGGAACTTTTAAATTGCCTGTTGCCTAGTACTAGTATTCTTGCATTAATATATTAGTAAATTTTATCTATAACTGGAGATGTTTTATAGTGTATGAAGAAATAGTGCTTAAAATCAGGGAATACCTTGTGAGGATAGGATATTAGGATATTTTCTACTTTTTGTGGTCTTTCCTGCTCTTGAGCTCAGTTGCTTTTTTTTTAATTATTATTTTTTTATTTTTATTTTTTAGAAAAAAAGAAAGGCAGCAGCTGCAGCCAGTGAGAGCACTGAAGCAGAAATGGAAGATACCGGAAGTCCAGAAAAAAAGAAACCTACTTCTAGTAAGTCAAAAGATTGTTCTCACAGTCATATGTACTGGTGTGGTAGGTTAACCCTGGCTAAGGGCCAAGCCCATCCAGCCATTCACTCTCCTCCTCGGTGGGACAGAAGGAGAAAACAGGATGAGAAAACTCAGAGTCAATACAAAGATAGGGAGATTGTTTACCATTTATTCTTGTGGGCAAAACAGACTCAACTTGGGGACTATAAATTTAACAATACATATAAAATACACCAATGCAAGTGCTTTTGATCTTTCATAATTGCTTTTTAGATTAGCTCTAATAAAAGTGAAATATTTAAACTTTCTGTGTAAGAACTGTATAGTCTCCAATTACCTGCTGCCTAAAGCTGGTAGAAATGCTAGCTGATAAAAATAGATGGTTGCACCCTATTCGTGTTTTCTCCTCCATTCTCATTTTTGTCCTGTCTTGTCCAATTCACTGTCAAAATATGCTGACTCCTCAGGACTCCTTCATCACAACGTGTTAAAGCCAGGGGCTAGCAGAGCAGCTTCCAACAGCGAGTGTATTTAAAGTTGAGGAAAGGATCAGCTCTAAGGATACAAAATGCTGAAGCTACATTTCAGATAATTTGGCATAGTTTCGGTGTTGTCTGGAAAAAGTCATAGGCAGATGAAGTAAAATTATTATAAGTCCAAGATCAGAAATCTTCAGTAGATGTGTATAGGGTAAGCTTATGGTGAGAGTCCAGTCAAATTTTTTCTGGATCTAACATTCTAACGCCTTCATGTAGATGTGAACAGAATTCAAGTAATTACAAAGATAATTTTCCTACATAATTTTTGATTCAGACTTTTAAGTAAGAGACTATTTCTTGTCTGTGGTCAAGTAGTCTAAAAATAACAAAGCAGTAGTGCTGGAGGCTACCCTAAAACAAATCCGCTTGTTTAAAAAATAATTGATGAAGGAGTATGGCAGGATGGGAAAATGTAACATTTCAAAGAGAGTAATATTGTTTGTAAGTTATGGATTAACTCTAGTACATTTATTCAAACAGTTTGGTACAAAGTACAGAAGGTGACACTGCTCTGTTTTGTTTTCAGCACTTCACATTATAGAATTCTGATCATTAAAATTAGTGATTGTTTCTCGTACTTGAATGGCTTTTGAATTGTTAACTTCAATTTATTATGAAATTTTTAGTCTGTCGGTGGCTGAAAAAGTTTAATTAGATTATACTTTCAAGGAAGTACAATTACTTGGTAGGATGCTGGTGTTCATTGCTAGTTTCAGCATTTTGGATTTTATTTAAGACTATAACAAAATACTTAATACAGCTGACTATTTTCTGGTTGTGAATTGATACACATGAGCAGAATATGCTTTCGTTTTATATTATATACTACTTTTTTCCTTGGATTGTAGATTGAAATTTTCATAGATAGAGATGAAAAAGAACTTGAGGAATTGCAGTCCAAGTTGTAGCATCAGCTTTTTGTAAACACTTAAGTTTTTTCAGACTGTTTGAGAGGCTATATGTATTTTCAGCATCCAGTGGTTAAAATGGGTGATGGACGTAAGCTTAAATTTAAACCTCCTCTTGCCAATTCAATAGTGTTTCAGGTGAAATGGTTGTAATTTCACTTTTTTTATACTACCAAATTTAATGAATGCCAAGTGGGGGGAGAATATTGAGTGATTTCAGGTGAAGTGATACATGTACTTGCTCATTGTGTTCTCTCCAAATTTGGAATTGAAAACTTTACCACTTATTACATGATTCATAAATCTGTTTTGAAGAAAAGGGCAACTACTTCATAATCTTAGGATTTTGATGCTTTTGATAAATTGAAAATAGCTGATTATTATAGAAATCCTTAAAACTGTGTTTCCAAATCTGACTAGTTTTATGTTACCACAGTCTTGTTTCTCATTTATGGGCTAGTCCTGTGACTAAAAAAATATCCTAATGTTTACTGTCCAGTAAAATGGATAATTTCTTGATACCTCTTAATTGTGAAAATTGAAGTTTAGTCATAGAGGAACACTTAAAAAGTTCTTGAAATGCTATTTCATTGTTTTCTGAAAGGGGATAAATATGGCCGGATAGGGGTTGTTATGCAGGTATTCAAACAACATTCATGAGTATTTGGACTTGGAACAGTGGCAAGAGCAGCCATGCAGCCTCCTGCTGTTCAGCTCGTCAGCATTAACCGCATTTGACTATGCCGTTTGTCTAATCCACTCCAAAAGAGCAGTTGGCCCAACAAGATCCGGATCAGCTGTGCAGCAGTTTGGGTACACCAGGGTGCTCAGTGGCTGCAGAGACTCTGCCAGTAATGAAATCTGCTACTGCTGAGGCTGGGGAGTCCCAGCCTTGGTGGAGGAGGAAGAAAGAATGGCACTGAGAAAGGATGGGCATCTTGAAATCTTGCCTCTTCTGTCTGCTCCCCCTGATTGTTCTCAGCGTAAGAGTGGCCACTTCAGATGAGTTCATTAAAAGCCTTCTCTTTCAATCATGTCAGCCACCAGTACTTCTGGCGCTGTCAAGCAAGAGCGTTAGACTCTTCTTTTTAGAAACGGAATTTCAGAAATCCCTCAGGAAGTGAGCTGTGTTGTACTTCCAAAATAAGATGCACAAAATTTTCTGGAATTCTGAAATGGTTTTTTATTGAAATTATCATGTTACCAATTTCTTCTTTTTTTTCTTTTTTTCCTGTGATAACTGGAATCCATATGCTTTCCTGAAAGCTGTAATTTTAAGAGGTATCCTTTTTAGTGTAATATGGATAATGTTGAAGTATTACATTAGTTGGTGTCTCTTCACCAATAAAGCTGCTATTGGAAGAGACAATTTTTATTTAAACAAAGTTTTTTTTCACACACTGTTACAGCTCCATTTTGAGTATTAGCTGTCTTCATGTATGATAGTAAAATATACAGGCTTAGAAGATACTGCTAAAGCGCAATACCAAATTTTGGCATACGCTACATATTCACCAGTGCTTCTGCAGGGGTATACTGCACGTTATTCATAGGACTGATATGCTTATTTTTAATTAGTTTGTATGGAATAGGCAGCTAGTATAGGGAACTTTGGGGAAAATGGCATAAATGTTGGAAAAACAAGAGTTTCATGAGAATTTGTAAATGGTCCTGGGTTAAAAGCTACAAATAGAGATAAAAATTAAATGAAAAAATGAAAATTGGGTTACAGAAACAGAATGTTTTTCGGAACAGAATTTTTTTTACACCAGCCTTTTTTCTGTTATTTTTTTTAAACAATTTTGGGGTTTATTAATTGGGACAGTATAGAGATAAATACTAAACCAGACACGACAATGAAAATACTGCATTTTTTTAATGTACTTTTTCAGTAGTTGGTAATGCTAGGGGTAGGAGTTGTGCATGTCTGTACTGCTGGATAGCGTCTGGCATGGTAAGGCCTTAACTGGGGTCTTTGGTTACTCGTGCGCTATAAGTAAGGAACTATGTGAACAGCTCCGAATCATACTGATGGAGTGGTTAGAAGGCAATCCAAAATGGAGGCTTAATAGTATTGCTCAATTAATAGGTACTTCGCTTTGTGTTTATTTGCATTGCATAGCTTTGCATAAATCAGTATGTGTTTATTGTGTTAGAAATATTTTTTTCCGTCTTCAAGCAAGATTTATTACTTAATGTTGGATTAAATCTACACTTAGGCTCATTTTATATTTAGAGAATTATAAGCCTTGTCTTCAGGCACTATGAGAAAGCAAATCACACAGGTTTTTTTGAGCTTGTTTATGGTGCCACTTGTTACTTCTCTTTCTACTCCACACCAATGCCCACATTATAGGTAGATTTTTACCTCTTATGCCCTAATACAAACATTTTCAGCAAAACCTGTACTGTACAGTAGTTCTAACTGTCTGTTATTCATCTGTTCCTTCTTGTGAAAGATTTGGTATTGGCTAGTATCTGTAACAGACTCCAGGAGCAAGTGGGTGTTAGTCTTAAAACAGTGTGTCTGTCTCTGTGACTTGTCACCAAAAGACCTGTTGCTTTCTGTGCCATTTGTAACCTTCCTTTATCTGTCTCGGGAATGTTGCAAGTATGCTAGTATGGGAGTTATGGGATCTGGTTTTAGAGGTTAAAAGCATGTGCTGCTATGTTTTATCTAGAACTTAACAGGAAGATTCAGGTGTTAGAGCAGAGAAATACTGCTTTCAGTTGTTAAAAATACTGAAACTCACTTCTGTGTTTTGCATTAAGGATATTCAAACACGCTATGAAGTAATCTGTCTTTTTATGACCTGCCCCAAAATTGTTTGAGGATCTTCAAAAGCTATTTAAATTAGAAGAGGTGTGGTAGGAGGTGATTTTTAAGTAGAAAGATTCTTAAATATTATGGGTAGAAAGATTAAAATAAATTAGGTAGGAAACAAATAAATCTTTGTGGTTCTTCCTGAGTAATGGCTTTCCTTGACAATTTGCAAGTGACAAATTCACTGAGAAGCACCTTGAACATGTGGCACTTACAATAATAGAGAGACAAAGTTAACATCCAAAATGTAAAGTATGGGGGTGTTCATGTTTACTTCTGTGTCTACCTGGAACACAGTTTTCTACTTTGTCTTCCTTTATATTTTAAGCTTATTTCTGTACAATCCCTTCAGACCACTTCTAGCACTTAAACACATTTAAAATGTAAATACATTGAAGTTCATTATTATGCTTCATGGGATTTTCTTGTGTTTGCTGCTCCTAAAAAGTATTAAATTAAAACAAAACAAAACCAAAAAACTTTCTGCAGAAAATTTTCTATGGGGTAAGGTTTTGCGTAATGACTTTACATGTAGAACTAAATTGTTAAAGAATAAAAGCGATGTCTGCTTTTTTGTTGTTCTTCTGTGACCTGAAGATGTATTGCAGTATGCTGAACAAGTATTGCAATTCAAACTCAGGTATAAAATTTGCAAGTGAAATTTGTCTGCAGGAAAGAAAGAAAAATTGTACTGCAGTGACTCAGATTTTTACAGGGAGCTGGCCTTTTTCAAGATTGCAAGTAATATATTTAAGTTAAACGTTGTTCCTCCTGCAAATTGCTGTGTGGTGGAGAGGAGGGCTATTTTTAAACACATGTGTGACTACTGATTTATATGTGTATGTACAACTGTGTTTTGGAATGTCTTCAGTAAAGCGATTTTTACAAATAGATCAGTTTCAGTTTTGTCTGGAACAATTTTATTTTAAAATTTTTAAAAGAACACTCATAGATTTGATGTCATCTTTAGGAAATACACAGGCATAGAGTTGTCAAATAATGCGTTCTTGTATCCTGATGTTTTTCCATATTATCATATGGAAATGTGTCAGCTTCATTTGTTGCAGGAAACAGAGGACTTGGAAGAACAGAGTACCTAAAGCCAACCCCCATCCCATAGTTCTACAGACTTTCTGCTCTCTCATCCCCCCCCCCCCAGTCATTTATTTCCTGGAATTCAAGTCCATATTTGCCTTCTTATGCTCTCTCTGTTTTTTTGTTTGGTTTTTTTTTTATCATATTTCTGAAAATTTGTAGAGAAGAGAACTGATGAGAAAAGAGAACAAGCCAGCTAAGCAAAGCTATTATTTGTCACCCTTGCAGTTGCTTCAACAGCCTTCAAAGTACTGAAAAATTCTTGTTTGAGAAGTGTTACACGATGCGGTTTTATCAGCTGTGCAGGGATCCTTGGCTGAGTTGAGAAAGGGCTGTTAGAGGACTACATACTTATTGCATCTTCTTAAAAGAAAAGTTACTCTTCCTCGGCACAATATTCAAACTGCCCAGACTAATTTGAGAACATTAGACTAGTCTGATGCTTAACATTATTTTTTTTTTTTTCTAAAATGCTGCACAGCCTGGCTTCGGTTCCCATTTGATGTTTGCAGCTGGATGCCGAGTGTAGTCTTTCAGCTTCCAATGCTTTGGTTTGTTTTTTTTTTTTTTTTTTATTCCTTCCATATGTAAATTGCATTATATGAGTTCCATTCTCTTGTTTTCCCTTTTCAGTTTGATGATTGTGGAACCCTTTTAAGGGGCAGTTGAAGGAAAAAGGTCTCCTAGGGAGCCATCTAGCAAAACGACCTGGTTAACTGTCTTTGATCATACCAAATGAAACATGACTGAAGCATATTTTGCAAGACAAAAGTGATACTGTGGTCAGTGAAAGAATTTTGAAGAACTAACAGTCCTAAATTTGTCTCCTTTGGAAATTACAAGTCCACAATTAGTTACTTAAATTAGTAACAAAACTTGTTCTTGGATTAATTTATTGCACTGAGATCTGATATAGTGGCATATGCAAGATCATATCTAGTTGACTAGGGAGAGTTGTGTTAGGTCAGTGGCCCTTTCATTCCTACCTCATCACTTCTCAGCTTAACTGTGGCAGTTCAGTATATGTGGGGTGAGCTTGTCAGTATTAAAGAAATGTCAGTTCTGTCATAAGACTGCCCTGCTGTGGCACACTGCTGTCTATACAGAAATGATGATTAAGCTCCATCTGTGTGGAGACTAGTCAGAGAACATCTCTTCCAGAAACCGCTTGAGAACTGTCTGACACTCCAGATTTATTGACCTTTGTTTCTTAAAGAGGTAAACATACAGCAAAGTGTGTGTGTGAGATTATGCACATGTGCACACACAGATTAGATTTATTTTTTTTTTAAGAAGGGAAGCCTTGCAGTGTCTGATCAACATACTCAACTGCATGTGCTTCTTTTGAGGGTGAAAGATGTTAGCTGTGTTGTTTAATGACAATTACTAGTTTAAGAGCTTGCATAGACTGGAATTTCTGGAACTCTTCAGTCATTATACAGACCGTCAGGTACTTAGTCTTCGTCAGGTGTAAATTCAGCATATGCAAGTGATGCAGTTGCTAACCTCCAGCATACCTGCTGCTAGATGTTTTTTCACTTACCTGATGTTTGCCTAGAGTCTAAAATCTGTATGTGGTTCTGTTTTCAAATACTCTAGCCTATAATGTAACCTAGAAGTCACCGTTAACACTTAAATCTTATCTGATTTCATCTGCTTGGTAGCTGTGTTTTCATGCTCAGAGTCTCTCACTGGCCTCATTTCCCTAAAACCAGACAATTAAGTGGTTAACTTGGGACTCTGGTATCTGCTTATTTTTACCAAAGGAACCTCTGTAATTTTATAGAAAGTTTCATTTTTTCACTCAAGTGCGGTTCTGTTTCTATTACTCATAAGACTTGTGTGTTTCTAAAACAATGTATGTAGAATTGGAAAACAGGATAAGGGACATCAAGAGGTGATCTGCTGTATACACCAGCTTGAGGACAGGCTTATCGATCTACATCTGTGTTAATCTTGATATGTTCCAATATTTTCTCTTAAAACCTCTATGATTAAGATTCTAAAACATCCATGGTCAATACTTAACTGTAATACTTAACTATCATTACTAATAAAAAGGGTTTGATAAGGCAGAGTATTTTCGTTTGATATTTTTAGTACCTAATATGAATTTCCCTTAAGTTTATTAGTTGTCCTATCCACTGGGACATGAGTACAAAAGGCTACACCATCACATTTCTCTTCCTTTTTTTTTTTTTTTTTTATTTTTTTTAGAGAGCTAGAATCCATGATCACCAGTCCTGTTTTTTTTTTTTCCCATTTTTCTTAGAACTTTTTTGGAAGATAGAGCCCAAAACTATACACAGTACTGCTGGGTTTCTTTTGTAAAGTTACTTTATAATACTGTTTACACAGAGGGGATCAGATATCACAGTCAACTTGTCTAATAATTCCTCTAGAGCCTGTGGGACTCTTTATGCCTCTGCTGAACTTTGTTCCAGTCTCAAAACAAGCTGTGCAGTGACACCATCTGGTTTATTTTTGCCTATATAATTCTTCCTCATTTAAATTACTGTTTCAACCTAATTCAGTTTAATCTGCTTTATAAAAACACTCTCCTTTGCTTGTAATAGCTTTGTTTGTGTCCTCTTTTGGTGCTGCCCACACAGGACTTCTCCTGTTTTCAGAAACAGAATTGACATTTCTCCCACAAGAAAAAGTTGTGGGGAGCGGGCAATATACATTATCAGGCTAACTGGTTTTGAAAATGCAGACAAGCTTTTTGGTACAGAAGACCTTCAGTTCTGAAATAGCTGCAAACGTTGAAGCTATGGCTTGAGAGCAGTCATTCTGAGTTTAACATAGTTAACTTAATCCGATAGTTTAAGAGAATATTTCTGCTGTTTAAGTTTGAAATTATGAATGAAAGAACCACGACAGGGATTTTTTTTTTTTTCCTTTTTGTTATGATTCACTTAGGGATTCTCGATGATCATGGTTTCTTTAGAAAAGCCTTGAAAAGCACTCAATGCAATAAAGATAAAGGAGAAATCTGGAGACAGGGTAGCTCTCTTTTCCTTTTTGGTGTTCCAGATGGGCAACTAGAAACGGGTAAGCTCTTCCTGAGTTAGGAATTAGTGAGCTTCAATTGGTTATGTTGCCCGTGACTACCAGGAAGTACTACATTCCTGAAATACAAACATGAAAATCTGATACCTCATTTCTTTTTTCTCTATAAACAAACACCTGTTGTATTTTCCTACCTAAGGTCAACTTTTTCATATTGACAGTCTTTCTGATAATAGAACGTAAATTTGACCTGTCTTTGCACCACTTGGTTATACAGTCTATGATTGGAGAAAAAGAAAAATCCCAGTTACCTCAGTCAAAACCGGTGAAGATTAATGAAAGGGAAAAAGATCAGATTTTTCTTGAAGAGAGAACTTTTGTCATTCTCTGCGTTCTGTTGCAATACAAAGATTCCAGGGAAAAATCTCAGGAGGAATGGGGAGAGGAAAACCAGTGTGGTTCATGCAGTTGATAGGATAACTTGGCCTACACACCACTAAGACTACTCAATTTGAGAATGCAGAAGCCATGTCTGTGGCTAGAATTCACAACTAAAGTAGCTGAAATATTTTGTGACTTAGAAAATTATAAACTAATTCTTGAAGATAAACCAGAATTTAGCTGGGAGAAGGAATGATTTACATGGTTACTATAGTTTGAAACCTGCTTGTATAGCTTTTAGCTGCCAGTACTTGTCAGGGTACCAGAATGGATTTGATTTTTACAAAGCAGTTGGAGGGGGGTGGTGGTGGTGTGGTGGTGTGTGTTTTGCCAGAACAGATCTTTCATTAATAAAACTGCTCTGCTCAGTGAGGGACTATCACCAGGGCTGTCCATTGTTTTGTTTTGTTTGGGGTTTTTTTTAAAGTGATTTAGTAATCAAAGATGTATTCTCTGATAAAGTCTATTTATAGTTTTATATTGAATGAATGCAGCAAGTGCTCCTGGACAAAAATGGAACAAGAATAGTTTTTCATTCTCCATTTTCAAGAATGGAAAAATTCTTCAAAGTTAATTTTGGTATTTTTAATTTCAAATCATCATTTTAAGAGCAAGTTAAGTTATGTAAAATTAAGCTAACGTGAAAGCAAAACTTTGCAATAGTTCGTTGCTTTTCTTGGTGTGATTTTGGGTATAATCAAGACTACTTTGGTTTGTTTTGCATTGTTCTCTGCCTCCTTGCTTTCCCCCAAATTTACTCATTGACCTTGAGTGATCAGTGACTCACACTGCTCAAAGGCTTTTGTCTTATGCAAGCAGCTTCTTTCTTAAGGACTTCTATGAAACTCAATTTTACCTTTTTTTCTTTGTCAGTAATGCAGATTAAGTAGTTGACAGGAACTGTAGAGTTATATATAGTTTTACAAGCAGGAACTTGGTTAGGCACGCTGACTTCAAGGAGGAAGTCAGGATTAAAAAAACCCTAAAATAATACTGTGAGTAGGAGATGAAAAACATTTCATCGCAACAGAGTTTGTGAAAATGGTAGCAATTTTTATTATGTGTAATATTTTTTCTCAAAGTGATGAGAGTTGAATGTGATTTCACAGAAATGAGCTGTGGTGGTTTGGGTGGTTTTTTTCCCTTTTCCCTGCTAGTGGGCAGGAAAGAGTCCAAGTGCAGAGAGTTTTTTATTGTTGTGTTTAAGTATGGTCTCTTTGAACAACCTGCCTGCCAGGTTTGTTAGGAATCTTACTTAGATGGCACTGTTGATTACCTTTGTTAATAAATATTGTCGAATAATAGCTTGAAATCTATGGGTGAAGTTGCACTCAGAGCTGAGCTGATTTAACAGCTCGACGCTGCCAAACAAAAATCTTCCTCTTTTCTACCTGTGTGCCTTCCCCCTCCCCTTGTATGAACTCCATTCAGAACGCTCTAAGATGCTGCAATGCACTAAACTATGAGAATGCTAGACCAAAAAAAAGTTCTTTGCCAGGTTATGGAGCTGGATCAGCTTAGCACAAGGTCCAAAGACCACCAGAAAGGGCTTAATACTGGGAGGGATCATAGAACTGAAAGTTGGTGCATGGTGAGGAAGTAGGGGTTTAGGTTTGGAAGAGGATCTAATTCTTTGTCTTGTGGTGGAGGCGAGCTACCAAATTGGCTTAACTGTATGTAATGCTACTGTTGGAGAAGATTAATTGTACAGTGTGTCGTTCAGGAGAAAATCGGTGCCCAGAAATTGTCGTAAATACCTCTGAGTCTGTCATGTGTCCCCCCGCCCCCCCCAGTCAAAACTAAATGAATGATTTGAGTTTATCTATCCTCTTAAAGACTACAAGTATTTTCTTGTGATCCATTTCTGTTATTTTATTTTATAGAAAGTCTTGTCTTTTGTTCATTTGTTTGTTTGAATTGCAGATGTCGCTACCAGAACCCGGAAGATGGCCTCACCAAAACCCAAGAAAGGCACAGCAACCAGAAAGAGAGTCCAGAAGTAATTAATAGATAGAGCAACAAATTAAGTTGCTCTTTGGCTCATCTCTCTCTTTTTTTTTTATTTTTTTTTTTTTGTTTTTTGTTTTTGTTTTCAGTTACTGTAGCACTGGAATCTTTTTCTTTCCCTTTTAAATGCTGAATCCTGTAAAAGCATGGACTGCTCTTTGTACCTGTTTTTGAAGAATAAATGTTTTATTAAAATATTTGCATAATTTAATTGTACTTAAATACTAATGCAAAATTTTTCCAACTTTGAATTGAGGATGCATTTTTATTCTTTATATGCACAAATTCATATCTTAAAGGCAAACTAAAAGAAAGTGCTTTTTTCTGCTTTATAATGTAGAAATAAAGCCTTATTTAGTTTTGTTATGGGAGCTTTATAAGGAACAGTGGTGTTGCATTTGGTTTCTTCTAATTTTGAGTAAAGTCTTATTGGAGGTCACTTAGATGTACACAGAGATGAAGTCTGAAATGGTAGAGAGATCTCTTAAACAAATGTTTGAATTAAAAAGAACTTAAGACAAAAAAATCACATCCTTCCATTCTAGTTTGTTATAAAAAATGTGTAAACAATTCTTTGGAGGACAAGTAATGAATTTTAGTTATTTTCTTGCGTAGTATTTGGGTTTGTATCACTTTTCTAATTACTCAGAGTTTCTCTGGGAAAGAGACCAGAATTTCAGATGTAGGGCCCAGGGCAAAGAAAAGAACCAACCAAAAACCAATGCCCATTCTGAACCCCACTCCTCAGGTTTTCTTTTTATATTAGTGAAAAGGCTACAAGAGTTATAATTATGAAGAATAACTTTGTAAAGTATGTAGTTCCAGTGAAAGCTTGACTCACGTGTGCGTCTCGTAACAAAATAATGGTTTACATTTTTTTTAATGATTGAGAAGCATATAGCCTTTCTTAAAAGTGCTTCCTTGCTTGGCTTTGAGTCTTCTCTTCAGAGTGGTAAGCCAAAAAAAGGCAATGTTTAAGTTTGGCGTGAAATACCACTACTTTTTGTTTATGAACATCATTCATGTGAAGTCTGGCAAGCCAAAAGGAATCCTTATGAGCCAATGGGTGGTCTATTTGTGTGGATGTCCGGTGCCCTGCTTTCTTGTGTAATGTCTGAGTTGCTACTCACTGAAATAAATATGTTGTAGCATAAAATGTTGAATGAGTGATAAGGTTATGTTTTGAAAACAAGGGAATCTGTTGTTTTGAAATAAAACTGGAATAACATTTTTAAAAGGTCTAGTGCTTTCTCATTGCTTTGACTGCTAAACAGATTCGTCGTCCTGGGTATTAGCAAAGTGTGGCTGGTGACTTTAAGCATAGCATTTTCTTTGTTTCAGTTGTAAAAAATAGGATTACTAAAACTTCTCTCATGTTTAAAGCTCCTCAAATCAAACTATCATTTTGATGACTTCATTTAATCATTTTGTTCAAAATGAATGTTGCACTGAAGAACTATTGTCAAGAAAGCATGTTGTATTTCTTGTCTGGTTGTTTGACATTTTAATTTTTAGTAACTTATTTACTGGTAAACTTCCTTTTTTTGCTTTCCAAATTTTCAAGGAGAGTGTTTTCTTTTCACACTACCAAAGCCAAACGCAGCAAACACAGGTATTTCCATATATTTGAAAAGAATGTTTTGAGGTGCAGTTTTCATAAGCTACGCCTGCCTCTTCCCGCCCAAAAAAGTCCTGGAAAAAGTTTGTACTGGTACGTGTTCTGTGGAGAGAAAGGTACTTTTCATGCTAGGTGAATGTTGTTTTCGGGGCTTGTCGGTGCTCACAAGAGACTGTGCAAAACCGCAGCCTTCACAGGCAGGAAGGGCTCTGGCTCCCTGTAAGCTGCAGTGGTGTTTGAAGCGTGGGCCGGGCCGGATGAGCCAAGTGGAAGGCTGCGATAACGCCTGCGGTACGGCTGTCTGTGTTGTGTACGGTCTGTGCGTGCACGCGTGTGTGCGCGCTGCCTTGCAAAACAGCGCTGGGGAAATGCACCACTTCCTAAGAGGCGAGGGTGTAGTAGGTTTTTGTTGACATCCCCGTTTGAAAGTAAAGCCCCTAACACAAAAGAAGCAAGCTGCCTTTAGACTGCATTTACTGCTCTTGATGACTCCAGTTGTGTGTAAATATTAGAAAACAGCGGGGTCCTGCATTCCAAGAATCACTTGAGCAGTGCCATGAAGACAAGTGTCCTTACTGGTATTGTAGTCATACTCCCAAGCTCTCCTGCTGTTTCTAATCTGTGCGCACAGCCGTGAAAAAACTGGACTGACATTTACAGGCACAGCAGGGAGACACTTGAGTAGGGAATGTTAAAGACTCTGCTACCTATGTTTCAAAGTGGCCACCATACATGATAAATCTTCACAGGAGAACAAGTCACCACTTCAGCTGATGGTGTAATGAGGATATTGATAATGAAGCACCGAATGCTTCTTTTAGTGCTTGAACATTTTGCAGACAGATTGTTTATATTTTTTCCCCTAATCTGAAATATCTGGAGAGAGAATCGAATTCAGGACGGGTATAAGATACTGTTTAGATAGTGCTGATTTGATAATTTTTACAGGAATATTTCCCAGTAAGTTAATATAAAATAGTAACATAATTCCCGTTATCTGTTGTACCTGGCATTAAGAAGGGGGTCAGTTGTTTTTCTGAGTAGTTTGACAGACTTTACTCACTGTTTTGTCCCAGTGAGCTGCCAGATTTGGGATGCCATAATACCAGTAATGCAATTAGGTTTTCTGCACGTTGTCTGGTTGACTTCTCAGTTAAGAGTTTCTTTCCCTTTGGGAATAAGACTAGACAGACTGTCATTTGCTATTACTAATTCTGCTTAGCATTATCACTGGAGCTTTTTTGTAATTAGCTATCTTAGTTGGCTCTTAAATTTTAATAGCCAATTGAAGCTACATTTTAGCCAAGTTCCATATCTAAATTGCATTCAGTCCATTAACAAAGTTGGTTAAAAGGCTATTAAAACAAAAGCCAATATATGGTGGTTAGCACTTATATGTTTGCAGCAGTAGCAGTACCAGCCTCCAATGAATACTCTCCAGAAATGGCACTTCCTTCTAGCAAAGGAAGTGCACAAAGAATGACCAAAGTTTGTTTTGGAACAAAGGCTGATTATGCAGAATACTTGCAGGGAAAAAAAATAAAGCTGAAGTGTGTCTTTTCTGGAAGAAGGTGGGAGAGATGGGGGGGGGAGATGCAAAAGGGGGCGATTAATGGTTCTGCTCAGATTTGACAGGTTCTGGAAAAGCCAAATAAGCAAAGTGATGTTTTTCTCCATTTCAGCTGATCAAAATTATTAGCAAAACCATCTGAAGCACCTTCTGGTGGAATTGTCATCTTGCTGAGTTTAGTTTGTAAAACATCCTGCCAGACATTAAAAAAACTGTAAGCATGCCAGCACATAGGCTCAGAGCACCGCTTCTCTAATTGATAGACCCTATAATTTTCTTTTTTACTGAAGACCGTGGCTGGATACCTCAGCCTCCCGAGTAATTTAATGTAGCATCAGTCTGAATTTTTTATCCCTAGTAGCACTTGTTTAAATTAGATTTTTCTCCTCTTTTCTTTCTTAAGGTGTAGACAGGAGATTAACAGCCTTTGGATCATCCTGTGACAAATAATGGCTTTCTCAGACTTTCCTGCTTTAAAAAAAATATACTGTTGTGAACACATCAGATATTAATGCTGCTACTTAATAGAGAGTCTACCAGTGTCTTATGAGTTGTTTCACGGATGGTTTGCAGTGCCCTGTATGAGTAATGATAGAGAAGTACCAGTAGCTTCGTTGTAGGAGTTACGTGGCAAACCTCAGATTATGTCTGAATTACCAGTATCTATATATGCTTTCACCAGCGTATATAGTGGGACATCTCAATTAGAGTTTCCATAGTGCACCAGTTCCATTATTAAACAAGGCGTAGAGCTGATGCTCATTGAACATGAGTCGGATCCCATTGCTTGCAGCTGAACTGCAACATCAACCTGATTGGAAAAGCTCTGTGGCAATAAGTGCCGATTCCTTCACCTCCTGTGCTGTTTTGGGGGTGCTGGGCTCTTTGCAATGACGCAGTACACAAAGGGAGATGGAATCTGTTTTATCTGAGCATTGATTTTCACGATGTGTGGGAAAGGTGTGGGATCAACTTCTTTGGAAATTCCTAGAGTCCTAATTAGGATCTCATGGATGGCTTTATGCAGCTGCCTGTTAACTCACATGTATTTTGGTTTTCTTCCCTGGTATTTTCAAGATTGAGCAGTTGAAGATTTAGAAAGGTGATCCCTTGAATTCTTTTCTTCGTTTTAGGCCTTCTTTATCTCTGTGGATGATGCCTCTATAGGGACAGTTTTGAGTTTGTTTTTTTTTTTCCTTTTCTCCTGAAGGGATATATAGAGAAAAGAATATACTGTTTCTGTGAACTGAGTTTTGTCTGGATGCAGAGTAAGCCAGTCAGCTTAGAGAAATGCAACAGCTCCGATAGGATGCTACAGACTAGTTTTCTCTGATATGCCATGTTTTTAAACATGAAATCACTAGCAGTATTGCATTTGTATTTCTTACTAGTTGTCTCTGTTTCATCCCAACCCAAACCTGTCTTTTTTCAGACTGGAGCATGTCCTGCCCTTGTAGGCTTCCATGCCAGATTTTAATGTCCTTGCATTTAAGTCTACTGCGTACAGATACCTGAAGTATTTTCAAATGGACCTCAAGTTCCACAACTGCCTACGCTGCTGACAAGTGGATACTGACAGCTTTTTCTTCACCATTGTGAATGCTGCAACAAGCCAAAATTGAGGTTTTGCGTTTTCTCAGGGATACCCCAAAGGGTAAAAAAGTTGTGGAGGAACTGTCATTTTATGGGAGAAAGATTGCCTCCTGTGTTTCTGCCCCTTGTCTTGGAAGGTCAGCTTTCCAACCCTGCAGACCTTAGCTGCTGTGATGGGTTTTCATAAGTATTCCGGAAAGAAAAGTGATGAGAACACAGTGAGACAGCTGTGAAGTTCAGTAGAAGTGAAAAAAAATATAAATTTTTATGAACTTTCCTGAACTAATTCCTTTTGCCAGACCACTCCAGACAGGGAGAAGCTGGCACAGTGGTAATCTGCATCTGCAGCTTCTGAGAGAAGAAAAATGCTTCCTTGGCAAATGGAGCAAGAAACCTAGAAAATTAAGGATTAATATGTTCATTTATACAGGAGCAGTGAGAACACAATAACATGAAATACAACCAAGGAGGATGCATTTAGAAGACAAAAGAGCCCTGGAAGGGAAGATACTTAGCTTTGTTCAGAATGCAAACTATAACATGCAGTTCTGGGAATTGGTGAATTGCACAGCTGAATGTTAAAAGAAATTACTTCATAGCACAAGAAATACACGATCTGTGCCTTGAAAACCTGAAGGTACTTTCCTTTTCCTTTCTGCCAGGAGAGGAGTGGAACACTGGATCTACTTGAAAGTAAGTAACCCTTCAGCAAATTTTGTCTATCTGCTGCTAAACCTGAACAAAAATAGTTTTCCTAATAAACTGAATTCCTTTCTGAAAATAGATATATGTATAAAAATTAAAAAAGCCTTTATTCTTACATTCTCACTAATCTCTCTTTATGGAGCTGTTTCCTTTGGAATGGTGAGAGTGGATCTGTGCTAGCAAATGTGCAATCCCTGACTCACTTCTAATGATGCTTGGCGATAGCCATAGCGGAAGGTACACAGTAAACAGCACCATATTTAGAAGACAATATTGTGCTGAAAATATCTGGACATGATCTAACAACAGAGACCAGAGCTGATCATCAGTAATTTATAGGCTTTGAATTTTTTTTTAAATCAGTGTGGTCAAACCTGGAAGGAGGTGGAATCTAAAACTCATCTCTTATCCAGACCATGTGTCACTCGATATACCACTTTAGAGACTGGCAATATTGTACATTAGCTGGTTCCTTGTGTGGCAGTGAGTTATCTCACTGATTGCTTGTTTCCCTTCCTCAAGTCAAAGCCCTCCTAAAAATGATTTTGAAACTTGTCATCCATTTCTGGTATAAGCACAGCACAAGGTTTTCTCCCAATCTGACCAGAATACTTTTTTCACTGTATGGAAACTGTTCTGTTTTGGGGGGTGAATTCCTGTTGTTTATATGGAAAGCCTGACTTTTCTGAGGTGGTAGTGCCCAAAATATCATTTGAAGCCAGTAAGAGCTGCAGGTATCCAGTATCTCTGAAAACCAGTTTTATGTTCCTCTGAAAATGTACCCCTTGCCTGCAAGAAAGACAATATTTTTTGTCTGCTTGGCACACTGCTGAATTATCCTTTGAGTAGTGATAGAAGCAAGAGAGGCTTTAACAAGGAATGAGTAATTCATAAGTGAAATTGCACGCTGCAACACAGCAACGGTTAAACTAAGCCACAGAACTTGTGCCTGAACTTGACATTCCTTGATTAACTGAGGGTACTGAGACTGAGGTAATGAGGAACTGCACGAGTGAGAAACAAATGTATTTAAATGTGTTTGTGTTTTTCCTATGTTCTTCACAGTTTTTGCATGTTGGCTTTGTTTTAAGCTCTTTCAAGAGGTGGTTGTCTTCTTGCCCATCTGCATAGCACCTGGGGTACTAGAATGTGAGATGCTGAGTGCCTGTGGTAAAATTAATTTTCTTTTATTAATTATTTTGCTTGCTTCACATCAATATGCTTCTTCCTTCTGCTTTCCAAGGGAATTTTAGGGTTATTCCAACAAGTAGTTTAGCTTTATTAGACTAATTATTAAGCCTCATTAGGCTAATTACTAGCCTTACTGAAATTTACGTTGGCCTGAAGAGCACTGAAAATGAGGCGGGCCATAGCAGACCTCAGCCACTGGCAAGCATTGGAGCAGGCCAGGGCACAACAGATCATTGTGCTTATAGCTGAGGAAATGGGCTTGCTGTTCTGGACAGGCTCTCTGCTTCTTGCCTAGGGTTGAAGATTCAGGGTGTGGGCCTTTCCTACAGCAGTGGTTGCCTTGCTGCTTCCTCTTCATCACATCTGCCTGGCAAAAGCAAGACAGAGCCATCACCTTGGGTGTTTCCTTCATCTGTCTCTTTCAGTCCTATTCAATCTGATTTCTTCCCCTGTTAAGTGCAGACAACGTTAACTGCGATTTGATGCACTGTTCTAGTCAGAGCCATGCCTGTAATGTTCAGAGCTCTGGGATCAGAAGTGGGACTCCTCCATGGGTGCTGGGGGACCAACTAGATCACTGCGGGTCAGCTGGGTTTCGCAGCTTGGCAAGGGCTGTGATATTATAGGGAGCCTTCAAGGGGACACAAATAGTAAAGAAGGGTTTGCTCTCCACTCTCCCCTAAATTATGCTTTTATTACTCTTTTCAACCATAGCATCTCCTCAGATCTTTACAGGAAGGATCTACAGACATTGTTCTTCCCCTTCCATCCATTTTCCCTCTACTTCTACCCTACAGACACCATCTAACGACTCATCAGAGAAACCTAGACCTCATTGTGTTTCCAAATTATGGCGTTGCCTTTGACAATCCTATTAGTTTTTCTGAAAGACCATCAAAGTGGAATGAAAAATTGTAATGAATAAGTGATTTCTTCTGGAAAACAGTTTTACTGAGATGTATGATATTCAACCACCAGAGTATCCCTTTACTTCATAGACATAGTTTTCTGTGTATATGTATTGTCTTGGTTTCTCAGGAGTGTTTGAGTTTCTTAAGGTATTAATGGTCCCCAAGGGAGAGACAGCATAGATTATAAGCCCCTAATTATCTCAGGGTTCTCAAGTATCTTGATCGGAAGACAGAGGAAGATTTTTGTATATCATATCACATTCCACTGGGAGCTTGTTTACAGTGGAAACCTGCCTGAATGCATGGATAGCCCGTGTAGGTCAGTAGCAAGCGATGGAGAGCGTCCAACTTCTTAAAACTGCAAATTTTATTTCTAACTGTACCAGGGGATATTATGTGCCCAACAGTTGATCAATCTGATCAATCAAACAGTTTTGAATCAATCAAAAAAGAAAACCAGCCAAACAGAGATCCAAATCTCTGGTGGCAAAGGGACTTTCATCATTTTCTGTCTTTAGAATGACTGCATGTTCATAAAGTGGAGCTTTATCTGAGAAACAGCATTCATTAAATAGATTGTTCTTAAAAAAAAAAAAAAAATCTACTAAGATATTTCCATTCTTTTGTTGCCTTTGTCACATCCCGAAGAAGATATCTCTGTCTGAACTGGTAAATTTCAAAGTCTGCTGTAATAGGTGCATTCCAGTTATGGACAAGAACAGACCTGCAGTCGTATCACAGGCAGGGACATGTTTGTAGTAGATGATCTGCTGGCAAGTTAAGCTATTGGACCACAAAAGACTATCAGACTTACGTATCTACATACCTTATAGCAGAATTTACAGGCACTGCCAGTTACATTTGTACCAGCTATGATGCAGATGTGATCTGTTCTTCCCCAGTTCCTGGTGACATCCTAATGCCTGAAGAAAACATCGAGAGAAGGGATAGGGAACATCTGGTATGTGGACAGGAAAGAGGGGTTTCAGGATATCTGCTCCACAGACACTTGTCTTCAGGAAATCACAACTCCCGAATATTCTGTGTAGGCTTGCTAATCGTCATGTCTGCTGTTGATACTAGTCTACTACCCAATTTACTGTCACAAGTATTGTCATAGGATGCACTAGAGAGTTTTTCAATCCTGTCATAAGTTCTTCCAGGTCTTACTACAGGATCTGGATTTCTTGCTTCGTGTTTCTCTGGAGGAATCAATGAAACATACATTATCACTTCCGAATTTTCTGCATTAGATTTTAGTGACAAATTAATCCTGATAATTAATGAAGCACTATCAAGTGTAGTAAGGGAGACTTTTCTAACCTTTCCAGCAGGAAGGTTGGAAAGAATTAGTGAATTTCTGAATGGAGTATTTCCTTCCTCTCCAGAAGCCTGTATTTTTTATTATTTTTTTTTTTGTCCTTATGGAATGTCAGCCCAGTCTAAGCACTGAAACAAGGTGGGGGAATAAAACTTCGATATATCTTTGATTGTTCAGACTCTGCAGAAACTCAGGGCAAATCATTGCTGCTTCCTTCTGTTTTCAGAACAAGGTTTTTGAGAGCTGTCAAGTTCAGCAATTACTGTTTTGGATATTTAAACAGATCACTAAAATACATTCATCTTTTTGGTTCCTCCTTATCAAAGCATTTGATTGCTATTTGATGATTGGAGGACATCACAGTCAGAAACGCTTTGCTTCTTACTGTTGTATCCTTTGCAGAGAAGAAGCTGAGTTCAAGACCTGCCCCAGAATTCATGCTTACTTTCTACCTCCTTTTGAGAGGTTGAGAGGTTGTACATAGCTTCCAGAGGGCATACACATAAGTGATACCAAATGGAGCTGGACTATTTCTGAAATGTCTAAGAGTACCTCTGATGTAGAGCACAGGTCTTTTAAGAATTAGGGCATGCTATTCCTCTACAGTTCTTTGCTGTGGCAAAAATGGACAAGTCAGTGGATTAATTGTCTAAAACTTGCATTTAGATTTGCTTCACAGAAATTATGAGGGTAGGATGTGTAGAAATTTATTTTTATGTTCAGAATTTCTTACGTTTGGCCTATTTTACCAAAGATTCAGTCCGTTCTCCATATGACTTTTGTGTCCTCATCAACAATCCTGACATTTTATTGATGAGATATAAATGTGAAAGGGAAGACTCTGCAAGCTGAAACTCAGAAAAAGAGCTTTTTATAAAGGCTTTTTTCGCCCCTTAAGCCATTCTGTCCTCCCTACCCTGCAAAACATAAGCAAGCACTAGAAGAGAAGAATTAATCAACAGCAAACCAAATGATATAAAGAGAGACATTATTTTTCACCTGTCCTTTTTAGAAGGGTAATTGAAAGAGACAGAAGTCAACTAAATTTAGTACACTAAAACAACGTACAGTACTGTGAGTTCCTCAGCCTCATGGATCAAATATAGTTCTTTAAATCCTTCCCATTGCAAATCCAAGGAGAGAGAATAAAAAGAGGCTTTATTTTCAGAGTTGTTATTCAGTTAACTGTAAAATAATTTCCAAAGATAAAAAGATGTTCTTAATGCTTTACACAGTGTGGATTCAGGTTGTAATTTTTTTGTTCTGCAAAAAGTTTTCATCACCAGAATTTCTTTCCTTCCTTGTTCAGGCATTTAAAACCCACATTCAGAGCTGTCAAGTCTTATGCTTGGAGAATGAGGCTCATTCTGTTGATTCCTGTCTCACACGTTTCTATAGATAGGCTGGATATTAGTCAGAGAGTAGATTCACATTACAACTAAGCGAATCTAATGGGTACATGGGGTCAGTAGCACAGTCACGTTTCCTCTTGCTGCTCCCTAGTTACGTGTTCCTGTCCGCTTTGTTGTGCCAATATTGTTGCTCATTTGAGCCTGTGGTGAACTAGCTAAACCTGCTGAGCGTACAACCCTTTTGTTAAAACAGGGGTTGGGTCTTTTGTTTGTTTTTTTCAGAAGGAAATTTTAAAGGCCTTTTTTATCTAAGAAATAATTCTTTTTCCCTGGCTCATAATACTTTAATGTCATCTGTTACTGGGCTGGATGTAAGTCATTCAGGCACTGTCCAAAAGTAGTTGTTGGGCAGCTCTGAATACCTGTCCTGTCCTAAGAGTCCTACGTCCTACGCTCCTATCTCAGAAATTCCCTTCTGCCTTCAAACAGTGGAGGATTAGCCAAGTATCTGATCAAGTTGTGTCATTGTCCTCATCACCGATACTTTCCTATTGAGACATACACATAATAAGTTGCATGTGAAAGTGAATTACGGAAAGCAAGCTTTTGCAGGACAAAAGAAGAAATGAAAAAAAACCTGTAATTATCTCCACTTTCCAGCATTGCTGCTAGTAGTGGAGCCTCAAGCATCACAAGGCATTGCTGCTCTCAGCCTGGCACTTGTGCCACATTTTGCTGCTCTTCTTGTCACCCATTAAGCAGGTCACAGGGTTAACTCTAGTATGTCCATTTCAAGCTATTAACTTTGTAATCAGAAGAAGTGTTGGGTTAGAATATGCTGAACTGATTTAGAGTAATTGCCAGGGCTGTCAAGATGCACGTGCTAGCCCTGTGAGTCTGAGACATGCAGTGGAAGCTGAATGGTTGGAAGGGACAAGTTTGAACCAGTTTGCTCCTAGGCCACCCTGTGTTATAATAAAGCTATGCTTATACAATAGGTGGATTTGATTTTTCGTGAAATGGATTGCCAGTAAGTCTATGAGGTGTTCATGACGTTATCTTTCACTGTAACATTGAAAGGAAACAAAATACACATCCTTTCATGCAAAAGCAGTGGTCCCCAGGAGAGTCTTCGTGTTGGAAGGGTAATGAGAGCCTTCAAAATTTTAGGCCTTCACCTGGAATGTGCATGTCTGAAGCTTTTTGTGTTGTAATTATGAAGGGAAGACTTTCTTCCCACAAGCATACTACCTGTTTGAGAGAAAGAGAAATTATAAAGGATGTGGAGTGTAAAATCAGTCTTGATATTTTAAATAGTATTGACTAGGGACTCTAAAGATTTCCATGGGATGCTTGATAAACTGGAAAGAGACGACAGAGAATTTTCTGTATGCTGGCTTTGCAGAAACGTGTTCTATATGTGATTGTTTTATTGAGTGCAGGAGCAGAGTATGCAAAACATTTGGGATCAATAATGATTTTGTACATCTTTCTTCCAAAGATCCCAAGCTATTCTACAAACATTGAGCCTTACAGCCTCATTAGGAAGAGCTCATAGCTAGGAACTAGGTACCCTCTTCCTTTTTAAAGACAGGAAAACAGGACCAGAAATACTGTTCGGATTGCTCAGCATCACATGCTAAGTCAGGTGCTAAACTGCATATAAAATCCCCAACCAGCACATGTCACTTCATCTCCTGGTCCTTCATACAAGTCATGAAATGTACTTTTTCTTGATTCACTGTCTAGCTAAATTAATTAGGCACAATGATAATGTCCTATGGAGGCCTTGTGAAGAAAAACAGCCTCAGTCCATTAAGTCAAATCTAAGGAGCTATCTGTAGTGGAAGTTATACAGGTTCTTCTCTAAACTCCTTTATCTGCCACAAATGAAAGGTAGTGTGGGTATGTCCTGGATTATTTCTCTTTGTCAGTTGCTTTTAAATACCAAAGTCTGCACCGAACTCATCATCTGGCCTCTCCTGGGCTGGGAATTTCATTAATCACCTTAAGATGGTAAATGTATGTGCTGCACTGACCAAGTATTCGCATGGCTGCCAAATTCCCGAAGCCCTTTAACAGTTAAAATATGATTATCTGGGTGGACACGAGATGGTTGACAGACTAGGTTGTTTTGTCACCTTAATTATGATGCTAGGACTCCGCTGGTGTTATGGAGGGCAGAAGTTAGCACATTTCTGCCTCTTTATCTAAGGGAAACTTCCTAAGGCTTACAGCAGGGTGCTGGGAGTGAGCATGCTGCTGGGTTCAGTGTCTGTCTCTGTTGCTGAGACTGGATTCGTTTTGGAGCCTTTCTTGCCTCTCTTTAAGAAATGAGGGAAACTCATAGCCTGCTTTGCACTTCATAGACAAAGAACCCTACGCAAAAGCAAGTTCTGATTGTTTAATTATTTGCAACAATTAGTGCCATCTCTCCCGTTACGTTTCTCAAACCTTGCACTTCATGTAAGTAGGACATTGATTTTTTTATATATTTTCTTTGCATTTTGAGTGTCTGGTCTTTTCAAAATGATAGCTATTATTTTACAGGAAGCTGCTAGTACATCATTAGTAAAAGACCAGGTATATTTACCTTTTGAAATAATTATTTACAATTTGTCAGTTTTCTAGTAATTCTATGATTGCAATCAGTTCATCAGTCTGTGGGAAGAATTCTAAATATATGTTCATAGAGGCTGTTTTCTCAAAAAGGGAAATAACAATGCTCAGTATAATGTATAAAAGCAATGAAAGTCTTCCATTGTTTATACAAGTTTGGTTCAAATGGAAGGTCTTTTGTATCGCTAGTAAAAGTAGCTGTGCTTCACTTTCTGAGGGTAGTGAGGGGAGACAAAACTGGTGCCTACATCTTCTGAAATTTCAAGGGGGAAATTAGATTGTCAGGAAATGGTTTGAAACAGATACTCAGGTATTGTAAGAAATGCAAACTACGGTGTCCAGCATTCCTAGATCCATCAGTGCTGAATACAGCCTCTCTGAGTAGACATCCCATGCTCTTTTGTATTAAGTGTAATTAGCTCATTACAGAAATGTGTTCTGTCTTTATCTTCTCACGGCTTGCTCTAGCAGCGTGGAGAGAAGTTGACCCTTCATGTTGCCTTGTGTTTTAATAGCTTTATATGCAAAATTTCCACTGCTCGTTGGATTGCTTGCATGAAGCCTGCTGTGGCCTACCATCAAAAGCTATTTTTCAGGTTTCAAGAGCATGTCATAGTGGGGTGATAAAACCAGTAGAGCTACAATATTACTGTATGAGGTAGCCCATAGAAGGGCTAATGTACAATCATGCAAGGTGAGTTTTTTTTCAGAAATGGACTTTTAAGATCCAGTTGCCAGGTACTCACAGAGAGAAGTGTATCACTGCGTACGGCTCTGCTCAAGGACAGAGCAAGGGTGGGAGCAAGATGACCCACTGAGGAGGATCCCAGGGAAGTTTGGGGGTGGGATGTGGGACAAAAGCCTGAGATTAAAGGTAAGTTTTGCTGCAACTCAGGCACAGCAAAGCCAGGGTCAAGTCATGCAAAGGGCTCTCCTACCTGGCAGAGGAAGACCGTGGCCATGGCACATAAGGCGTGCTGGAGGCTGGAGCGTGGACCAGGCCTGTAGCTCAGGCTTGTCATCATGTGCAAAGTGGTGTGGGCTGCAGAGGGGCCCGGGGGATTGTGAGACCTGGGGTGGCCCTGGAAGACGATAGCCTGTATGTCCATTCAGATAGCTGTGGGACTCTGCAGGTCCCTGGGAGGAGTGCACTGCTGGGGATCTGGTGATTTAAGCGATTACAGTGAGGCTCGGTCAGGAGTTTGTTGTTGTAGGAAATCTTTGGTTTTTATACACAGAAGAAATCCTCTTCACTTGGGTTGCAGCTTCTACTTAGCTCCACCCGCAAAGCTCTTAAAACTTTATAAAGTTATAAACATATATAAACTGTATATCTACACTGGAAACAGTCCAGATGCAAGAAGCATCTGAGGAGGCACATGGTAAACACAGTCAGCTACTTTTTCATTACATAAAAGCTACAGGTTTGCCTCAGAACTGCAGAGCTCTGACCACAATGTATTTGGAAAGCAGGCTGGAGTGGCTTAAGGCAGACCTATTTCTGTGCTGGAGAAGTGATTTCACAGGTATTTGGGGGATTTGAGGGAGAGGTAGAACAGTATTCCATTAGCTAAAAATGACCCCATGTGTCTGTGCACCTTATGCAACCAACTTCACTAAGTGCACAAAATATGCAGTTATCATCCAGGGCACCAACTGGATCTGAGCAGAGTCCTCGGATTGCCATTTCCTTCTGCCATGCTAAATCTCTTCATTTTATAATTTCTTTTCCCTTATACATTTATATTCTGCAGGTGCTTGTAAACCCATGAGGTATACCCAGCTCAAGCCTCCTTCTCTGCAAAGAGCAGATGCAAAAAAATAGCTGTGGGCCTTTGTCCACATGAAGTCGTTTCAGACATGGCTGCCTCTGTTGTTGAACTACTCAATGACCTCTTAGTTTTCGGTGCCACATTTCAGACAAGTGGTGTGTTTGTTTAATAAATCTTCACACGTATTCAGGACTTAAAGCCAGGTCCCACCAATAAATAACAGGCCTTGACTGACTCGAGTGGAGACTGGTGGTGTCGTGGAAAGACATTTTAGTAAGCTGAGAAAACCCCAAAGGGGGCCATCAGGGCTGACTGGTTGTATTGAAGGGAGTCCACATGAAGCTGTAGAGATGTGCCATGAGCAGGGTCTGCAGAGACAACTCCACAGCCACTTGCAGCTGCTTTGTGGCAACAAAGAGGAACTTTGCTAGTGAGTAGGTAAGAAAGGGACTAGGAACTGTTTTCAAAAGAAAAATAATCTTTAAGCAAGAGAGGCTTACTCCTCCATTAGAAGGAAGAATACCCGGTACTGTGTTGGCCTGAGGACTCAGGCTGCATTGCAGTCTCCCTGGATGGTGCAGTGAGGGAGCACACGACTACTCAGGAGCTTCTTACAGACCTGCACTTTGTCATGATCTGAAGGTTTGTTTTTAAAAGAATATTTATGCTCTCACTTAAACTTCTCAGCTTCACGCTTCTATGCTGCATTACCTCTGAAATGGTTAAAAGGGAATGAGCTGCACAGCCAAGAGACTTCGGAGAGAGACAGGACCTGAAGGCTGGGAAGGGCTGTGGCCCAGTACAAGGGCCTGGACAGAGTGTGGGACTCTGCCAGCTGGCTCCGTCATCTGGGAATATGTTTCAGAGGCCCCGAGCCAGAAAAAGTAACCAATTGATTGCCATGTACCCCCTCTTTTTGCCTTTTGGGGTTAGGGGCCTGTTGAAGCATTTGGGACTGAGGGGTGTCAGCGAGAAGCGAGTGGGCTGAGCAACATGCCATAGGAGGGCAGCATTGCTCAGATGCAAAGCCAGATGCTTTTCAGCCTTGTCTTGCACACATCCATGGAGGGGCCCCTCCTTCTCTGAGGACCTCTGCACACTCCCTGTCTTATGGGGCCCACCGCCCCTGCTATCAGCCCAGGACACCGTGGGGCAGACCCAGGCTCATGGGGGGAACCGCTGAGCCCATGGCCTGTGTTAGCTGCTCACCGGTCCCTCGGCAAGCTCTGCTGTTCTTGAGCTAGTTAGTTTGTTTTTTTTTTTTGTTTTTTTTTTCTTTTGTCTTTGAGAGTCTTCCAAAGATAATTACAAGGAGTTGGGGCCATTTGCTCAAGTTACTTTTAATCCCCATGGCAGCTGTAATGAAGTGTGTACTGCACATCCATTTTACTAAAGTAGCGTATAAGGACACACTTGACTTGCTTTCCCTCTACAGATGAGAAAGGACAGATCATTAAGAAAACAGGTTCGCTACCTTATTGGAGTCTTCAAATGGATCCCCCAGCCTGACTCCTTTGGAAGAATTGCAGACTGAGTCTTTGAGACCTACTGAGATCTTTGGTAAAGGGCTTTAAAATGCTTCCTTTCCTCCCTGTGTGGTGCTGATTCCAGCATCATTGCAGGTCTTATCTCAAAGAAGACAGACTGCTTTAGTTACCTCCACGAGAACACCAGTAAAAGTGTGCTAGTAAATGGAAGAAATGTCAATTAGAGGAAACGAGGTAGAAACACCCCTTACCAATGAACAAACATATTTCCAAAGATTTCCACTTTGTAATGCTGGCAGGTGCCATTCCCTCATGGTTCAGGTGAGGACTGGAAATTGGATGTTCAGGTGCCGGCTGGCCTGCGTCATGCTGAATGCCTGAGGAACTGGTAGAGGACAGAGGTTTTCGTGTTCAAATCCTCCTTTCCCAGTTCTCGACTGCACAGAAATTGCAGCACATAGCAGATGCATGTTCATTTATTATTTCCTGAAAAAGTGGTTCCTCAGAGCTGCTCTCCATGGAAGCGTTGTTCTGCAGTCTCTCACAGAGGAACCGACGACAGGGATTTAAATCAAGACCTTCATGTGTGTCAGAAGAGTACATAACTCCCCAGCCAGAGTGAGTTTTAAAGCTGAGATTACATTGGAGTTTTCAAGCTAGATATATTTTATATAAAGTAATTATGCAGTCTTGTGTTTAAGATATCCACTCAGGTCTCAGTCTTTGATCTAGGAAATGCTTATTTCCCAAAGTGGAATGTGTCAATAGGAGAGGTTCATACCTGAAATAGCTTTATTGCTTCAGGGCTGGGATGCTGTCCTGAGAGACTGAAAACAGGGCTGTTCCATTCCAAGTGATCTACGTAAGCATTGCAGTTTGTGAATAAAAGTCAGAGGTAAAAACAGGGAAAGCTGGCATCAGCAGTTTTGTAACAATTTAGACTTGCATTTTCTCTGCTTTTTTTTTTTTTATTAAAAATAAGAAGTTACCAAAATTATAAGTTTCAATCCAAATAAAATGCATGGGTTTTATCTTTGTCACAGAAAACACAAAAATATTTTTGTCTGGATCAATTTTATTTTTTTCCTTTTCTTCTTTTGTTGTGGTTCACCAGGTAACATATTCTCAATTACGATTAGAGGGGTCTATGCAGAGATTCATTGAGCAGAGACCTGTTCATACATTTACAACACTCAGTCACTGGACTTGGCATCATCTGTCAAAGCTTTGATTGACATGACAACATTATGATGCATTTTTGTCCATGGTGACTGAACCAACATCCTTTGCTAGGTGGGAAGTGAATTACATTGCTTTTTCAAATCTACAGTAAGGGATAGAGATAGGGATAAATTCCTAATATTCGTTAATCATTGGCCTTTACGTTACCCTGCCATCCTTCATTTCTTCCCACAAGTTTCTTAATGTCAGGATTCACTATATTGAAAGTATTAGGTTAAAGGTAACTGGGGACTGAAGCTCTCGCTTATAGGATCAGGGGCATCACCTTAACATAAAAGCACACCACCACTGGTAAAGTTTTGCTTCACTGTTCTGCAGTTCAAGGGAACTTTGAAATCCACATATGTAAATGACCAGAGTAAACTCTGAATGATCACTAAAAATAAACTCATTTGCTATTCATAATTTTATAACACTGCTGAATATGCTAGTTACTTCAGAGATGTGAAAAGAGAAGACCTCATCCTTAGTTGTCTCTGCAGAGCATTTGCAGACAAAGGAGTCAGTATGCACTGGCACAGTATTTGTTATAATCATACTACTACCCTGCTACATTTTCATAGTAAGGAAAATATATTCTCCTTTAGGAATTATTGGGTTCAATCCTTTGCCCTATGCTAAGGGTTCAGTCCTTTCCCTCTGTTAAACAGATAATAGCTCAGATGAAATGGTTTTAGTGATCCTTCATCCTTTAAAAAATGTTAATGAATCTATTACTCTGAGTTAAAAAAATGCCATTGCTGTATTAAAGCATTGGGGTGTTTCACAAAACAACTTTTGAATTCTTGAATGAAGAGCTCATTCAGAAAAGAGCAAAATAGTTAATTTTGCAGTGAGAGTAAAACACATTCTCTGAATTCCCAAAGAGGGGTTTCCTCTGGTAAACTCAGCCAGGTGAGATCTCTGGAGAAGCAGTAATCAGAAAGTGATTCCTGTGATGTTTAGACTTGCAGTTTGCTACTTTGCAAAGCGCCACATAAACTGACCGACAAAAATGTTTATTTTCAATTAGGTGTCACTGATGAAGCATCTCTACTTCTTTGAGAGCTTGCAGTGCACTCCAATGCTGCATTGTTATGTTCTGCCAACATTATTTCAGAAGTCAGTGCTGATTTCTTCTCCACGTTCCCCTATGGCAGCCTTAAATGCCTTTAATTTGCTATGATGCAAGTTAGGTATCAGTCTATTTTCTTTCCTCTCACTATATCTCAACTTGAACTGAGCTTTTGGTGGGCTCACCCCATGCTTCCCTTAGTATCACATTTAAGGCGTCCAGATGGGGTGACAGAATGGAATAAGACACCAGCCCTCCATCTGTTAAAAAAAAAAAAAGAAATTAAGTACAAGGTTTTATTGTTCTTTAAGTAAGAACAGATACAGTCTGTATGTCAAGGCCAAACTATATGCTATTAAATCTATCCTTTGAAGTCTTCTATTGGGCTGACCAAGGACAGATGGTAAACCGTTATCATTTGATATGGGATTAGGTCAAGTCGAAGTTCAAGTCTGAAGGTAACAGTGAGAGTCTCAGTTCAGCTGTCAAATATTATATAATGAATAGCGCATAGTCAGCATCTTTGCTACTGTTCTGCTAGTTTAAAAATTGGGAAATTTATTTAGCCACAGATCTCCACACTCTTTACAAGTCTAAAATGGCAACATGTATCTATTCTAACTTATTAGCTGAGTATCAATACAATCTTTATTATTTTGGAGAAGTAAAAAGGTTAGATATGGGATGTACAGGCTAAAATATAATGCAAGTTTTAAATTTTTTTTTGGTATCTGGGTCATACATTTTCATCATTCGTCTTTGTGTTTGTATTTTCTTTGCATATGTACCAAAACCATAACATTCTCATTGGAGGAACCAATTACTAGTATCAGATGTAGGGAAGGCTGTAGCAGCATTTCATTTCTTACACTTTATTTTCACACCCAAATAATGAATGAAGACCATTGACCGTGAAGCTGAAATGCTGCATACATGTCAGGCTGTCTATTCTTTAAATTTGGCAGAGGAAATGAACTTGCCTTAAAAAAAATTTAACCAAACATGTTTAGAAACAGCTTTCACAGAACTGGCTGATGTTTGCCATATGACACATGCAATGGACATTAGACATAATTTGGAAGCAAGCAAGGCAGTTAAGCGTATGCCAGTTGAAAAACTGAGACAGAATGAACTTTCAGGATCTGGTCATAATCTTACATAATAATCCTGTGGCAGCCTCATGGCTTAATAACTACTTATAAGAGTTAAGGACTGATGGGATGAGACTTTACTGGCAAAGTAAGAGACAAGATGCTCAAAATAACTTTCTAGAGAACAGCTCTTCTTTATAGATCTATTTCATTTTTTTATTCATAAACTCCTCTAGAAGAAATTCAGTGAAAGAGAAACTCTGTTAGGTGTGTTGAGGCAGAAAAGAGCAGCAATTGTCATGAACCCTGTCAGTGTGAAGTGCTGTACAGTCACAGAAAAAAGTGCTACTGCAGTATAGGGGTTGTGTTTCAGGTATATGAGTCAAGAAATGTAAACAGGCTAAAATTTTCTGGTACAGTTCACTATATTATGGATACACATTGACTTCGATTCTCCATATGACATTTGTTCTTTTATGTACTTATTACATATGTTAACGTGTCATGCGAATAAGTAAATATTGCCAGAAAAACAGGACTTTTGAAGTTGTGACACTTAGTGCTTCATCACTTGACATTCAACAGCTCCTTTTAATTTTTACAGTTGGGATGATGTGTAACTGACTGTAGCGTTATACTGTGCTAGTAACACATCCAAACTAAAAAAAGAGACAACCCTAGAACTGTTTCTGGTTTACTCTCAGCTCAAAGAGGTTTCTGTCTAGAGGCCTAAGACTCAATTCCCATTTGAACAGATTTTTAAGCTTGGCTGGAGGTGGTGGGAAAGTCGCTTCATACCATTTTTCCTGTCCCCTGGACTTGGTCTGGCTGAAACCACTGTTGTAAAAAGCCTGTGGGCTTCCTGCTGTCACAAGGAATGCTGTAGCTCCTGGAGCATTGAACTTCAAGGCTAAAATGCAGCGCTGTCTAGTCTGCTGCATCATTCGCTGTGCTCCTTTCTCCCCTTGCTGCCTGCTTTGCAGTGCTGAGCTAGCAAACACTAGACAGAGTGACGGGTGAGATCTGATGGGCAGACAAGTACTACACAGGTGATGGACAAGGCATACCATGGCCCCGCATGCCTGCTTCTCCTTTAGAGATCCACAATGCACCACACTCTATTTGACCAACCACCTCCCTTGTACAGCACAAATTTCTTAACTTCAATCTTCAGTTTTGAGACCAGTAAATCTCCTCAGCTATGCAAACTGGCCTTTTCCTTACCCACCCCTCCCGGGCAGCTGTATCCTTGTCTGGGAATGGGGATGGAGTGAATGCAGTGGTATCACTTGGATAAATCTTCCTTGGGCAAGAGGCTTTAGGACCTCGTTGAGCATTTCTGCGATTGTTTTCTCACCTCAGTGTAAGCTTTTTACAGTTACCACAGACTGTAAAAATGGAAAACTACGACATCAGGTGGGAAGAGGCTAGGATCTACTTTCCAGCCATCTTTTAAAGTCATTCAGCAAAAGCAAAACATTTTTGTTTCAGAATGTTGGTCTTTTCCACCTTCTTCTTCTGTAACTGTTTATAATGTTTACCTTAACTAAGACACATGTCTCTGTTCCCTACTTGAACAGGAAGAAAGCTTCCATTATACCTGGCAACATAAAGGAATGTTCAATAATCAAAATCAAACTGCATTTGTTCAGTATATTTTGGTATCCAAGTGTATTCAAAATATGCTAATCTATATACACTTTGAGGTCGTCCATGCACACTCCTGTGGTCCTTTCAGTATGCTTTTTCCCTCACACTTTCCTCTCTGCTCATTCCCTTGAGAAGGGATCCATAGCTTCCTCGGTTTCAAAGTTCTCTGGCTATTGTAGCTTAATTTATTTGAGTCCAATTAACTCCCTGAGGCTTTAATTAGTATTCTTGGGATTTGGGATAGATTGTGATCAGACTGAATCCCTACAAGCACTTGGCCTCCCACATCCAGTATTAAAGTTTCTCTTTGGGGAACCACCAGGTCATACATTCTTGAAGCGGGAAAGTTCGGGAGGGATCCTGAACTTGCCTTCACTTCATTTTTGAGGCCATTTTTTGACCTGACCCCGGAACTGCAAATAAGCAAATTTGGGCATGCTCCCTATATCCACTTCTGCTTACATTTCTCTTGACTGTTCATGTGACTTCTCAAGAGACCTGGACAACTCCTAGAGGCCGATGTGCTCCCCATGGCCCACAGGAAGGCATTGTCTCCTCAGGGTGCAAGGTGCTCAGGTCAGGAGGGTAGGACACCCCAAATCTTGGCAGTCTGTGGGTCCTTGAGGCACATCTCCATACTCTGTTCCACTCAAAACAGACTGCCCCTTGTATGTGTGCACCAGGACAGGTGTAATGCAAACAATGACGACAATATCCTAAAGCAGGTTAGAATTCATGGGTGTGAATTGACAATTAGGCTCATTGTCACAATTTTTCTCCATAAATAGCAGCAGCAAACGTGTTGCTTTGTAGAAGTCTATGATATAATAAGTACAAATGGTACTATCTAAAAAATAAAAAAGTCCTGTTCTACCATATCTGGGGGCAACAGCTGTCAAGGGCCAACACAGCCATTAAGAAAGTTTAAAATTAAAACAGACAAGTTGCCAATGCATAAAACTGCCATCATTGTGTTCACTTCCCAGTTTGTTTCAATGACCATCCCATCTGTGAAGCATATTTTTGTGGGACAGTTAAGGGTTGCAAGCATAAACTAGCCCATTTGAGTGAATGCCACAACCCAGGTGTCGCTCTTGTTTGAAAAATGCCTGGGTGGCCCCACTGCCAAGGATATAACCACAGATAATGCAATCCAGAAATCCCTTTCCAAAGCAGTGAGTAATTGAAATTTATTTACTTGCATAACTCATTTATTGCTGGGAGAGCGACGAATCCAAGGTTGTCAGCTCCAGCCATAGGGGTTTTTCCCTGATCCAAGAGGCCTGTGACTTTATTGTTCGAATGGGAGAGCTGAGGCTGGTGGTTGGTGCTGCTGTTTAGAGTCTGGGATGTATGGCTGGGGACATTCTGGATGAGAGGTAAGGGCACAAACTGCTCTCCTTGGCAGGAAGAAAAATACCTCAGCAGGAGTCGTTTACATGAGTAAGGGTTTGAATCTGAGGCCTCAGGCCAATCTCTGATAGGCTCTATTTTCTATAATGGAAAGTGTGTCTGATTTCATAGAATTACAGAATGGTTTGGGCTGGAAAGGAACCTTAAAGATCACCTAGTGCAACCCCCCTGCCATGGGCAGGGACACCTCCCACTAGACCACATTGCTCACAGCCCCATCCAGCCTGGCCTTGAACACTGCCAGGGAGGGGGCAGCCACAGCTCTGGGCAACCCATGCCAGTGTCTCACCATCCTCACAGTGAAGAACTTCTTCCTAATATCTCATCTAAATCTTCTTTCTTTCAGTTTGAAACCATTACCCCTTGTCGTATCACCACACTCCCTGATAAAGAGTCCCTCCCCCCCTGTCCTGTAGGCCCCCTCTAAGTACTGGAAGGATGCTGTAAGGTCTCCCCGGAGCCTTCTCTTCTCCAGGCTGAACAACCCCAACTCTCTCAGCCTGTCCTCACAGGGGAGGTGCTCCAGCCTTCTCATCATCTTCGTGGCCCTAGGAATTTGCCCCATTCCTAGCAATGTGATAGCAACCACCGATTCTTTTTTATTTCAAATCCAAATGGAAAGGCTTTCAAGAGCAGTTTTGGTTTTATGCATCATTGTGCTTGAGATTTGGGAAATAAGTTTGGGATATCCAGAAGAATATCATGCTGGAAAAATTCCTTACATCTGTGACATCTGTTTTCTGTCTTTCTGCTCTCTCACAGGTTGAGCTGAGTCCATAACTTCTCTGTAGCTTATGAAGACACATATCTGGTAGCAAAATGGAAAGAGTTTTTTCTGTGAAGGATCTGTGAAGCTCTTAAATGACAGGTGCTATAGAAATACTAAGTATTACTGTGACTAATGAAGTGGTTTGCCACTAAGGGTTTGTTCTAACAAGCAGATTCTCTTATGTCAGGCATCCAAACAGACACAGTCTCAGCTTCTGGACTTTGGGGCTGACTTTGTTTTCCTCTCTCTTCCAAAGCACCCATCCTTTCTTCCATTTTACTATGTCATGATAGTTTTTTCCTCTTTCAGAGATGAGGAAGCTCTGTTTAGGAGAAGATGCTCCTAATACTCCACGGATTGGACAAAAGGTGTAACATACTGTTCCCAACTAGCTTTCTTCAATGGTAAAATCTTCTGGGAATATCACTGCAGTTTCCTAAATATTGGGTCACCTGATGAGCAACCAATATTGCTGGTACCTCTTCATTTTTTAAAGCAAAATGAGACAGTACCTATTTTGTAGAAGAGAACGGGGTGAGACTTTTGCTTTCACTTTTAGCCAAAGTTATGGGTTTTTTTCTCTTGAACGGGAGAAAGTCACTGACTGCTATTGCTTATGGTGGCAAACTTCTCGTGCACTGGAATTAATATTAAGAAGCTTTGCACTCTGAATTAGGGCTATTCCCAAAAGCTCTCTGTGCTCTATAGATGGTGGAGAAATTAGATTTCATGGCAGCCTTTCCTAATCAAGGAAACTGAGGCATGGAAAAGTCAGTCAACCTCCTCCTGCTAGTGGGAGAACTGTAAGATTAGCCAGTTCTCTTTGCCTGACTTCAAGACTTTTTCTGCACAACCAACTGTCCTATACCTTGCCCTGAATTCTGAGTCAACCAGATTTGTAGTGTGAGGTCTGCAATAAACTCTGTAACAACATCTTCTCACCTCCTTTCCCTGGTGGTGAGAGATACTGGCTGAGCTGAATATATGACTTTCTATGTCCCTTTGACCACAGACCTGACCTTCTTCATAAAAGTCCCTGTGTTATGACAGTCTTGTCAGGATTTAGCGGTTGTGCTTATAATTAATTAAGAGGTACTAAGTTTAAAAAGTCGTTAGAAATCAAATCACAAAGGATAAGTTAAAAACCTTTCTGTGAACTTTGACATGCCCCTGTCTTACCTCTAAACCCACATCAACAGAAAGAGACATTAATAAAATCATTATGTATTTTAAGAGTAACACCTTGACTGTGTACAGTTTATGGCCACAAATGAGTATGTGTCAGGGAACACCATCAAGTCCATTAGGCCAAAGATTTCATTGATGGTATTCATTTAGAGGGGATGGAACTGTATGCTGCCATGATGGACAGTAGCATAAAAAATTTAAAAGAGGGATAAAAGACCTTTTCTCCTTTTTCACCCCAGCCTTATAAGCCATGCAAACGTCTAGGTAAGTATGAATAAAAATATAACTTGCTGCCATAATTTACTCATTCATAAATATTTTTTTTTTTCCTTTTAATTACTAGAAATCTATTCCAGTGCATGCAAAGTCTTAATGGGACCTAGCAACATTATGAGCGCTGGGAGCAATCGCCTTTCAGGCTCATGCCTGCAAACGCTCTCGAGGCATGCATATATCTCATTATGGCCGAACGCCCTGTCATGTGTTATTCCTTACTTAGTGACAATTTGTCACTGTCACCCTTGACATGTCACTCTGCTGCAGAAGGATTTGACTTCAGCGCAAAATGTGACAATCAGATGAGAGGATTTTGTAATCTGAACTGAAATATGGGGCTGAGAGAGACTAATTTCATTCAAACACAAGCCTAATATAACATAAATGGGAAGAAATGTTTGCATTTAAGAATTTTTGTTAAGGTTCCCTTCCTTTGCCGTTTCCCAGCCCCTCCTCGTCCACTGCAATTATTCCTTAGGATAATGCTTTTATTTTTGAAGGATAGAGTCTTACATTTTAATACCATGCGTTTTCAATTAAGTGCACTAAGATCCATGGATATAACTATTACTTAAACTATAAGTAATGGTTACATGTAAAAATTAGGGAAACATATTGTGCTTTAGATAAATTACATTCAGATTACTTCTTATTATAAATGGGATAGAAAATGAATTTTTAGCTCTGGCTGGCCAAAGAGCCGACATTTGTATCTACTTCATTTGTTTAAATATATTTCAAGCCAGATTGAAATCCATATTGCCTGACATTAATTGAGTACTGAAGCATCAGTGTACTCAAGTTTCATAAACCACTGATGAGTGAGTTTCTACAAGCTTGATTTAAAAATATACCATCTCTTTTATATGAAAATTATATTCCGTTTATAGTGTAATTCTTAAAGCCCAACATTAAATGGTATAAATCTTAATAAGATGAATGTAAATACGACATTTGTACTGTCGAGTTGACATCTTGTTTGCTAAGAAAATTTTATTTCTCTACTTGGTATTTATTAAAATATTCTTCTGTATGATATTCTAGGCAAATATCTTTTTTTTTCTTTTGCAAAGCAGAATGGGGGTTAGAGAAGGGTGGGCTGTGAGCCAGAGTGTTCCTGAAGGTCACTTGTAGGGTTCTGCTTAGACACCTCATCCCAGGCAGGATATTCTACTCCTGGGCATCTTTTGACAATCAATCCTATCAGGTTGCCCAGTAATTTATTGGCTTTGTGGCACTGACAAATAGTCAATCATTTCACCGGTAACCTATAGGAAGTCAGGTTTGAGCTCATGTTTCCAGAGGTGAAAGTCTAGGGCATTTTAACCCGTTTTTCACACTTGTAATCCTCAGAGAAGCAGACATTATTTGAACTAGATTCTGGATTCTACAAAGAAGATGCAAGGCTGTGATTTTTCCTTCAAGTTTTATCAATTTTTCCTGCATAAAATGAATGAATGAATAAGTTACTAACTAACTAAATAAAGACACCCTCATCAAGCAGCTTTTACTGGCTGAACCAAGTGTCCTATGGCCTTCATCAAGCTGCGCTCTCTCTGAGGTAGAGAATGACTGCTTTTAAGTGAACACATTATGAAGTACCATCTGCAATGTGCCGTCCTCCTGGATATTTTTAACAGGACTAACATAGCTGTCAGGATGTCATGCAACGAATGTCGGATAATTTGTACACTTGATTTTTTTTTTATAAAGCCCTTCCGTGCTATTATTATAATGATAAAGGCAGCTTTCTGCTTTAAGTGCATTTGCTGCTTTCTCAGTGTACTTACTGAAGTTTCTTTATTTAAAATCTCTAACAATTCAATTTTGTTTAATAACACAAACATTATGAAGGAAGACAGTACATACTGAATAGTCAAGGCTTCTGTGAGGAGTGTGGTAAGGGGGGATTTTTGTTGTAAGTTCTATTATTTGTCTCTTTCATTCATTGCCTTCCTTGAGGTCTTCAGAACCAGGAGCAACTTGTCCTTGTTTGTTAACACTAGAGAACTTGGTAAATCTTGGGTTCAGATTCCAGAAAGACCCCTATTTTGTCTGGGACTTAATGTGAATTATTTGAGCACTTTTTCTTCTGAATCCGTGTCTGCAAGACATGGGTAACCTTAGCTACCTCACAGAGAAGTTAATGGAAATGCACTGAAATGGCTGCAGGCATTCAGATAAGAGGTGGTTGGACATGTAAAGCATCAGGTGAAATTGTAAACAGTGAGCAAAAACTTTTGCCTTGTTTGTCCCCTGTTCTTTTCATGCTGAGCTGTGCACTCTGGTCCTCTCCTGTGGACCAGCTTGGCAATTAATATTTTCTTAGGCTAAGTCATTTCTTTAAGACAGTTAAAAACTTTTTTTTTTTTCTTTCCATGGTTTGTTTCCTGTTGGTTGGCTGAATGGGTCCTCCTTCTTTTGGTAATGGTGAGCTATAACTTTATCAGAATTTTCTCTGGAATTAACTTTCATTTTCCTGTGTCCCAAGGCATTTTTCCAGGACCATCAGAGCCAATGTAGCAGATCGTCACTGTCAGGGAGCTTAACCCTCCTGTACCCTAACTCCTGGCCAGTCCCAGCTCTGCACAGCTGTTGTTTACCTTGTGATGGGTCTGGCTTCTGTTGGGTGCTTCAGTTAGCCAATGCAACTCACTTAGCTATAGAAACTACACCAGGAAAGAAAAACAACAACAACAAAAAAGTAGGTATTTCTCTGCTGAGTTATAATAATTAACTAATTGACTCATACTGGCACCAGAGCCACTGACCCAAGAGATGGAGCAAGCCCACCTCCTTTCAATAGGAGTGAGATGTTAGGCATAGTTTTGTGTGTCATCATAGGCTAGACGAGCAGTTTACCATGGCTGACACTTTTTTCAGCAAAAAGAGATAGATATCTCTTTGCCAGTTTGATGAATTGGATCAGCAAGCTGTAAACAGATAAAAAGAAAAAAAAAAGAATTTTTTTTTTTTTTAAAAAAAAGGAAAAAATGAAAAAAAAAAGAAAAAGAGAGGGCAGGTTTAGACTAGATACAAGGAAGAAGTTCTTCGCTCTTCACCCTGAGGGTGGTGAGACACTGGAACAGGTTACCAAAGGAAGTTGTGGATGCTCCATACCTGAAAGTGTTCAAGACCAGGTTGGATGAGCCTTCAGCAACCTGGTCTAATGGGAGGTGTCCCTGCCATGGCGGGGGGGTGGAACGAGATGATCTTTAAGGTCCTTTCCGACTTAAACCATTCTATGATTCTATGATTCTATGAAAAAACAGTTGGATGAGTTGTAGCAGAAGGAGGGGCAAAAGAGGAAAAAAAAAGAAGACGGTGGAGGGAAATGGGGGGAGAGCAGAGCAGAAATGCACTCCCCCAATTCCCTGTTTTTCACTGGTGAGACAACACCAGTGATCCCATATGCCTTCTCCTTTTTCTTAACTCCTGAATATTAGTGATGTTCCCATTTTTTTTTTTGGAGAGGGACTCAAAGAACAGTTTAGGAGCCAGATCAAAGCATACTTGACATCCTGGAGATATCCTAGGACATTTCTCTGATAACCTTTGCCCAGGTTCCTCTTCTCACTAAGAAGCACTTTCTAGCCATCAGTGATGAGTAACTTCCCATTCTGTATGGTCAGCCTAGACCTTCACTTCTTTAGAACAAGATGTACGTTTTCAAGCTCAGCTGGACCTTATTTATGGGAAAGCACCTCACAGTAGCCTTATCATTTGTTAAAGCTTTGGGATGATGAATCAGAGCTCCAAAGCCATTGGATAGAAGGAATTATTTAAGGGAATGAATTTCAGAGTTAAACTATTCATAGAAATGTACCAGATCACAGCTCAGAACTAATGTAATTTCTGTTCCCTCTCACCCCTCAATATCTGTTTCCCTTAGCATTAAGAGCTAAATTTATATTTTTAAGGAAATCCAAGATTCTCATCCACATGCTCTTCTTGCAGCTGGTGTTTCTGGCATTGGTTTCACACAAGAAATCTATGGCTCTGAACTGCGATCTCCATAGACTTACTACAGTGCCCTGGCTACTAGGCCTGTCTCTCCCTTGACAGAGTACTTGGTAGTTGTTGTTTTTCTTTTGCTAAAAACCTTCTCTCTGAAAACAAATTATTTTCCCACAGGATAATTTTCAGGGGGGTTGTTTTGTTTGGTTGGTATGGTTTTACTAAATCTTTCACAGTTTTTAAAATTTTGCTCTGATCTTTGAAAGCTCAGAGGAGGTTTTTCAGCAGTGGATAGAAAGAGAAATCCCAGGTGCTGGTGAATGGTGGGGTTGTGGTGAAGCATGGACACCCTGCTGTTTGCTTTCATGTCTTTGGTCTTTCTTTGTGGGTTTTTTTTTTTTTTTTTTCCCCCCTCCCATACTGTTTTTTACAGGGAACGAGATTTTTTTTTTCCCACTGATACATTTTTCTAGTTGAAATGGGACAGTCTGGAGAATCAGCCAGCAAGAAAGGCATTCTAGGAGCCTAAAACAGAATTTCAGGTAAGCAACAATGGAAAGCTTTTAACTTCCTCTACTAGACACAGGCAAATATATATCTGTTGCTCAGTCATTTTCTTTGGTCCTGTGCAGACCTTATGTATTTTCTCTGGACTCTCTTGAGTAAATTCAGGGGATCAGCAGCTAAATACACTTCTTTGTGGCTGTGTCACCAGCCCTTTTTGAAACTGAGGTTGGAGCAAAAGTATTAGGAAGGTCAGGAAATCTCTTTTTTGAGCATGTAAAAACAATAACAGCTTGCATAAATTTCCTTACCTAGAAACGTAATTTTACCTTGACAAATTGGCTTTGTATTACAACTGTCTGTGTATTTTTGTGGATAAAGAATTGGTCGTCGTTTTTAAGATTTGGCTTGTCACCGATGTTTCAGGAAGGTGGTGGAACTCACTTTCCTGAGCACAGAAACGTGTCAGCACTGTCTTTCCACACTGCTGCTGAGATTAGTGAATTTATCATCTTTTTTTTTTTTTTGTATCCACCCTCCTGATCGCACAGAAAGAGCTGTGACGTACTCCTGCAGTGGCTTAAACTTCATAGGAACTCATTGTGCTTACCCTTTAACTTGCAGATACTGTGAACTCTGAGATACAACCAAGGTTAATTTCAGTATCCTAATGCCTTGAAACTGATACTTATGGATACACAAATCTGTTAGGCTGGTCACAACAGAGCATGAAGTCAACTACTAGTGTCACGTGCAAGCTGGTGTTTGCATATGGACAGAATTGCATTAGGGGACAATTAAATGATATCAGTTTAGACCAGGGACTCTCCTCAGCAGATAGCCTTTAGAGCTATTGTAGTTTTTAAACATCAGGTTAATTGAGAACTGCTGTATATTTAATAGGGGGGCCTTTGGGATATGACTACAAGGACTCTTTGTTGTTCAGTGGTACATTAGGCAGAAACTACAATTCTAAAATGGTCATATAAATCCCAGGAGGCACAATCATTAATGGGACACTAAGCTCCAATTAAGGGCATGGCCGAAAAGACCAAGGTGAAAAACATGGTCCTTAGCACCCATCCCAGAGGATCTCTCTGATCCAGCTGTTTGATTTCAGCTGCAGAAACATAATTGCAAATAACAAAATATTTACTCTGAAAAAAGCATACTCTTTGTTGTCTGGAATGTAAATAGGAAAACAAACCAAAACCAAAGGGCCTTTCAAATTAAATTCACTGACTCCCCCCAAACAAGACTAGAAAGACAAAACAGCTTCATACCATGCTGCAAGTCTGGATCCCTTTCACCTTTGTACGGTGATTTCAGGAAGGATTTCGTAACACTTGCAGTCCAGCCCTTAAAACTTCACCTTATGTCTGTTTAATGTTAAATTGAACAGCTCCACAAGTTTATATTGAGAAATTATGAAGGCCTTTCTCCTGTGGCCCTGTTTAATTTTTGCTCCTGGTTTTTGGATTTTTTGAGTTCCATAAGTCACAACTACCCAGTTTAGTCAGTGTGCTAGTTACTTTCTAAATGAGTTACTGAGTCCTATGGCCTGATTCTGGTCAAATACTGCAATTCTGCCTCAGACAGACCCAGATTTTCTGGAATGCTATAGATATACATTTTCTGAGAATGCTAGGTGCTGAGAGTCCAGCTGAGATTCCAGCATGACTGGTCCCTTTTGGAAATTTTAACCTTGATAACTTCAAGAGTCTTTGCAGTTAAATTATTAAGTAAATCGTTTGTGGCTACATATCAATATCTTCCACTGTCTTAATCTGCTTATAATACAACCCTTTCCCTGAATGCACCCAGAGATAATCTACTTGTTTTCCAGCTACACAGACCATCCAAGTGGGATGTTAATTAATGTGACACTATGGAATTCAGTTTAGTGAAGAACTAGAAAAAAGGAAATTAATTTCAATCATCGACAAACTTGTCAATTTAGTTGTATTGATTTTTTGATACCACTACAGCACATGGCAAAGTTCATACATTGTAAAATACATAATTATTATTGGCTCAGTCTGCTGGATGTAAATGGACTGTTATATTTTTCAGTAAACTGACATTCTTTAAGTGTATGGAAATGCAAAATTATGTGAGCGGCTTTTATTACTATTTTTAATACAATATCAGTTTAACAACTTTAATGGTGATTCTCAATCAGAGAGTTATTTCCCAATGCCTAAAAGCCATCGAGTCTCAGAGGAACCTGATAACTACAGTTTGGCAAAGTTTAGCAGAAGAAAAGCAGGTGAAGCTCACCGTTAGCAGACGTTGGCCTTGAGCTTGCTGGAAGGAGCTGGTATTCTCTAGGGGCTCTGGGGCCCCCTAAGGTTGGTGTGGTTGCTGGCCCCTGGGTTAAGAGATTCTGTGTTAGAGCAGTGCGGATCCCTCTCCAGCTGACTCCTTCAGGGCTGTGGTGTCAAGCTGAACAATGAAGCAAAGCCCTCTCTTAAAGAGCACAGATCAATCGCAGAATGCTCTGTCTTTACAGTGTTTTAGAAGTCAGTGTCCATCACTGTATTTTACTTTTGTCAGACTTCTGTGATGGAAAATCAAAAAGCAATTGTTGTTTTGCTGAGTCCAACTCTAGAAAAAAACAAAATGAAGGTGTTCTGACTAAGTTTCTGGGTTTGGTCTGTCTCTTCAGATCATATAGAACAGCAGAAAACCTACATTTGGCTTCTCCCTCTAAGTTTCCTGCTTTTTAAATGCAATACTCTCATATTCCCACCTGAGGTCATTAGCCACAAGGTAGGTTAAAAAAAAAAGTTTGAAGGATGGATGTAGCTGCCTACAAACCCCAGCAATCTGCACTCATGTTTATGCTGATGCTTCTGAAATTCATAGTGTTACTCTGTTAAATCTCAGGACTACAGACTGTAGTGCTTGTCTAAATTTTCAAATAGAATTTTTATACTGAGGAGTGCCTGTAATAGAGGGAGGGAAAGCATGCATTTCTGATGAAATGCAATTGCTTTTCATTTCAGCATATGAGACAGGTAGTAACATCTGAAGTTTGGGGTTGTTTTTTTTTTTTTTTTTTTTTCCTTTGAAGTGTCCCTAAACATTGTTTAACAGTCAGCAAAATAAACATGAACTTCTGGGACATCAGTAGTATGGGAGGAAGGAGGGAGAAATAATTAAAAAAACCCCAATCCTAAACACTTGAAACTGAAAAGATTTTCTGCAACATTAAATGTATAAAAATGGAACCAGTATTCCCTGTAGGAGAACGCATTTAGTTATTGATAAGAACTATTTGTTGAATTTTAGTTCTTCAGGCAGTTGCAATCAATCTACACACCACACAGTGATTAAAAAAATAAAAAAAAGAAAATACTCGTTTATGCAGAATTCAATTTCAGAGCATTCTCTTTTGCTTAAATTTTAATTTTTCCTACATTTGCCATGGAAATATTACAGCTTTTCCATCACATTGAAAAATGAGATTTTTTAAGTCAAAAATATCAGCAAAGAAATAAACTCTAACAGAATCCCTAAATTACAATCCACTTATCTAATTTGAAATCATTTAGACAAACTCTAGCAGTAGTAAGTCTTAAGCATGACAGTGGTGCTTCCTTCTTTCCCCAAAATTTCACTGACTTCAAGTCTGGAACTTCGAAGCTGCTCTGTGTGATGAGCCAAGGTTTAGTTCATCAACTCAGGGTGGAGTTTAAGAATTAGTTGCTCATTAGAATCCTCTCCTAAAAATTTCTTCATAAGGTTGAAGAAGACAAAATTTAAACAAATGAGTTAAGGGAAGTTTGTACTTCATCAACAGCAAATATAAAGAAAGAAACTGAGGCAGAAATGGACAATGACTTGTTCAATCTTCTTGCACACGCTGAATGTAAGATATCATTCACTTTCAGTCCTGTGTTTACAGCTATTTTCCAAGATAATGTGCAATGCTATATTTTATCCTTAACAGGGAGAATATTTGCTGTCTCATGTCTGAGCAGGGGTGTCCATATTTATCTGTGACAGCAGTAGAGGAGGAAGTTTCTTTAGTTGCCACTGCTAAATTTGATAGAGATGGTGAATCAGAGCCCTGAGGTGATGTAATTTTCCAAGAAGGACTGCTGGGGGTGATCATTTCTTTGCCATGGCGTGAATTGCTGCTTTTGTGTGTTAATACAACTAGATGCCTACAATTAGTCAGTCCAAGGACATAATCTGTCTATTGACCCAGATAGCAGATTGGGCTCCAGGTCATCAGATGTTACTTCATTACAAGGCTCTAATTATCTCCCTCAGTTTTCCCTTCAGGACAATTGGGGTAGGGATACCTCTCAGGAATGTTGTGAGGATTAATTAACATTTGCAAGGAGCCTTGAAGACGAAATGCTGGGCGGTTACATGGGCCTGGGTGGCTGGTGACTTTTAGTGCCGGACTCCCCCTGAAGCAACTGCTGAGCACGTGTGTGTCTCTGGGGCTCTCAGCATTAGCATTAGTCATCAGCTAGGGATGGAAAAAAGAGAGAAGTGATTCAGTCTGCTCTGTGGAGCTCTTGTGTCAGAACTTCAGGTGTGATGCAGCTTTCTGTAGTGGCAAAAAGACTAATGCTTTGTTCCTTTTCTTCAAGAACGGTGGAGGGAGGAGGAGAAGGACAGCCAGTTGAGTTCTCTTGTTCAATTGCTGACATGAGAGCAGGGCAGAGTTTGGCCTGTAAGATTTAGACACCACTTTTAAAATCTACCCAACAATTTTATTAGCTAGGCCTAGGGGCATTGTGCTGCTGTGGATACAAGCCTGAGAAGGCACCCTGTCAGCCTTTTCAGCTGAAGTCCTCACTACTGCCTTAGGGACTCATAAGAGCCAGAGTGAAGTTTGCTGGCAGGATCAGGGCCAAGACAGTTTAAAAACCCAAGAAACAAGTGTGTGCGGAACGGTACAATCAGCTGTTCATGACTGAAATGTGTACATATGAAACCATATTCAGTAACTACAGTATATTGAAAGTGAATGCCAGCTACGGCATTTAGCCTTCCAACTATTGAACATTGCCATAAAACAGTCAGCAGAGCAATGCCATCTAGACCACTTTGACACAATTGACAATTTGACAATTAACAGGCAATGAAGGACTTCCTAAAAGCGCATGTTCGACACCCTGCTTTGTCACGGGTTTTTGTACTGTTGCAGGGATTAAAAAAAAAATTAAATTCACTTTGTGCCAGTGCATATTATATTTGGACAAGGGACTAGATGAAATGATTAGAGTAACAGCCTTAGAAAAGATCACATTTCCCTACTGTGCCAATGTATTTGACTGCATACAGCAACCCTTTTAGGCCACTGTTCACAGTGAATTGTAACAACTTCCTGCAAAGATCTAAGTTCTGCATCTTTTGAATGGCAAATTTTTAGAACTAGGTCAGATCTAAGAAGAAATAACCATCTTTATTAACCAGAAGTAACCAGCTTTATTAATATGAACTAGCACTTTTAGGGTAGTTCACATTAATAAAGCTCTGCAAGCAAAATACAAATTCACCTGATCCTAATTACCATCCCTCAATAAAGAAAGAATACATCCTATATGATTGCTAAACACTACAGGTATACCGCCACCTGGCCTGAGGGAATCTCTTGGGGATTTTCTGTGAGGCTCATCATTAGTTATCTACTTTGAAATCAAATGAGCAATGGAAGGTACAAAATCTTGAACAGAAAACATTTAGCAATATTTACATTATCAATTTTCCTAAAAAGCATTTTGCAGAGGTGGGTAAGGAGTATCATTATGAGACTCAGAACAACTGATACAGCTGCTCATATACAAAACACATAGCTACCTTTTTCTAATATCTTCCTTGTTTTACTAAAGTGTCCCTATAGCTCTCCAATGAGTTTTGTACTCTTAATACTAATATTTAGTGCATTTTAGGTCATAATTGTTTCACAGGACAGGAGCTCTATGTAACATTCATGTGACACCATTGAGGCTTGTACTTATTACCTGCTTTAATGCCCCCTTTGACCCAGGAAATCTTTTCCTTATCTTCCTTTTAATTTGAACTCCCTGTGTGTTTGTGTCTTTGTTGCAGCTTTTGTGGCATTTTACTTCTGCTGTACAATGTTTGTGAGTGCCCCGATTTGTTAAAACAGAATGAGTTTTTCAAAGGAACCCAAGAAAAGTTATAACTTTGGTTGTAGTTGTGTAGGATTAGATGTCTAGCTCCCTTAGACTTTGAAAATCTTAGCCAACATAAGAACTAAATTCAGATGATCGTATGTTCTCTTTCAACTCAGATAACTGTGACAGGCCACCTATCATAGACTGACTCCTAGTTAAAATAACATTTGCTGGAACTTACTGCTCACTATTAAGCATCCGTGTGATTTGTTGGAAGTTCAGTAGCTTCCTTTAGAAAGTTAGGATAAAACACAGGGTAAATGCACTGGGTGCTTTGAGGAGGAATTACCATGTCACATTCTAAGACTGACGAAGCTAACCATTTTTATAAGACTGCCCGTTTCTCCAAGCTCTATGCTCAGAGTATTTCCCCAAAACATATATAAAGCTTGTTTTTAGGGAGTTTTTGGATTTGTTTGGGTTTTTTTTGTTTTTTTAAAGAAATCAATTTACACTAAATATCAACTGAAATCAGTAGAATGGTTAGAAAATACTGGTATATATGTACAGAATTTCCAGACAAGAAGAAAATCGAGATTGTACTTAGGTAAATACACACATATTCACAGGCATACACACCAAAAAAGATTTTTGTTTCAAAATAATCTTCATTACATAAGGATTATCATAATTGTCATTTCAATTGACTGATTTTAGTCTTTAAAAGAGGGTATAATAGCATTCACTGTCTGAGACTGAATTACTGTCATTATGTTAAAGGTGCACTTTATCACTTAGCTTTTCTCCATTACAAATGCTCATAGACGCACACCGCTTTCTGCTGCTACAAAACCTTCAAAATATAATATGACAAAGTTTTGTATCCAGACACTTTGTTACTAAAACTTCAGAACAAAGGAGTACCAAAGGCAATCTGCCGTTGCTAATACAACCCCATTACCAAATGATAGAGAGGTTATTTTAACAATAACAAGTTTCTGAATTCCTGCAGAAGAATGCAAACTGTTCATTGAGATAAAAAGGTATTTTGTGTATCTTTTGCCAGGAGGGAAGATGCAGAGTTGCTCTTCTGCTCAGAGCAAACTTATTAAGATATGAGCAGATCAAGCAAATATCAGCCCAAATGAGAGAAATAGCCATGCCATACTATCCCAGGCTTGTCAAACTTTTCGTGGTGATGTTTAGATGAAAATCCAGACATTGCCATGATATTAATCTGCCAGTGTATAAATGACATTTATCACTTCTGCAATCTTTTTTGATCTAGTATCTTAAGACTCTTCATATGTAAAAATTCTCAACACATTGCCCTGTCATCTTGATACATATGGGACATCTTTTACTTCTGCAGGCACAGAAGAACCAAGTCTGGATATGTCACTACGGCACAACACTTGGGCAGAGCTCTGTTGAAGTAAATGTCACTGTGCCTGGAGTAAGAGGCTATAGAGGCATAAAGGTATAAACATCAGATCTAGAAAGATCAAAGACAAGAATTTGCCTGAGGAGCAAACTTTTTCTTTAGGGGAAGAAGGGATCCTCAATTCTGAGGTACTCCAAAAGGGATGATTTAAAGAATATGGTTTCCAGAGGCTGCGGTCAGCACAAGAAGGGCTAATTATAAAGTGTTACTTGAACAATTAAATCCCCCAAAATACTTTTAAAAGCTTGGGCTAAATGCCAGAGCACTAAAGAATCTTGATAGTTTTCTTGTAAGTGTCAGCACTTCAACAATTCCTCTGACTTCTCCTGGACTATACAACTTTCAAAGGTGAACCAAAGGACCTCAGGTTTTGGTGCTCTGCTTGCCATTATTGAAGCACCTGAGCTTTGGGAAACAGATACCTGTCTCTTGAAAATCAGAGTATCGGGGGAGGCTTGAAACTTGTCATCCTGGTCACTTCTGAACATTTCAGCCTACATTCTCCCATCCCTTTATTGGAATTTTTCTTGTTGTAATGTTTTCTTCCTCCTTCACAGTGATTAGTAACAGTTTTTTTCTAAAATGCTCAAAGTAGCATACTTAGGTCAGAAAACAGTAGCTAGTGTGGTTTTGTCTGCCAGCTTCCTCCGTTACTTATCATATAACATTTCCCTTAGGTATCCACAGGTTATGCATAGGTCTGGTTCCATCATTCCTTTGTGGGGCAATGAGTAAGTTCTTGCCTAGAAACAGATTTACAGTACAAAGGTTTGAGAAAGAGATAGATATTCCCTTATTTAATTTCTTTTTTTTTAGTCAAAAGTCCTTATAGAGAAAGAATTCACAGGCATTTAGAAGTACGTATGTTATAAGAAGAGTTTGTGGCATTATATGAAATGCTTGTCTAGTGATTTTTTTTTTGAATGTTACTTAATGGGACTATAAAAATATTGACAAAAAAATTAATAGCCTATCTACTTTGGAGACACTTAGAGAAATAATTCTGGAGTGGACTGAGGTGTTAGGTGGGTAGGTAGATATTTTTGTTTAAATTATATGAATGAAATGAAGAAAAAGAAAAGAATTTTTCCTTACTTTGTCAAGGTTTTTTACTGTATGCCACATTTAGCTCAGCTAATGTTGTGGCTAAGTGAATATTGCGTGGTTAGGAGTTCGAATGCAGCCAGAGAAGTGTTCAGGTGTTGGTACACTCAAACACACTATGTTGCCAGAAACTGAAAAATTAGGACGGAAAACTTGCAAAAGGCTTTTTGCAGTGAGAGATGATGCTGCCAGCCCTTTGTAGACATTTAACATAACTTTTTCACAATCTTTTAAGGTTTTTTTTTCTTTTTTTTTTTTTTTTTTGGGGGGGGGGAGGGGGGGCGGGGAGTGCCATTCCAGGAAATCACACTCATAGGATAGGCAGGTAAGGGCAAACCTCAGCTTAGACAAGACTTCTGAGAATTCAGAAAGGTACTTGAATCAAATATAGTTACAGGATTCGCAGAGGGAATTTTCCTTTTATCTAAATCTGATCCTCTGCCAAACTACTGATTTTTTTACAATAAATGAAGCTTTCTTTCTAAAGGAAGATGTAACTATTCTTGATTCTGTTTTTCAAAAGTTAGCTATTCCTCCAGCACTTGAACTGACCCTCAGATTTTCTGGTTTTAGCCAGGGAAAATTCACTTAATCTTCAATGACTAACGAGCTGGGACTTTTACTCTAAATGTAGATCTCAGTCTAGTAGGAAAAGTATGGGAATGCAAAAGCACATCTGGTAATTGGAAAGATGAAAAAGGTAATAATAAAGTGCTCATTTTGAGGCAACAATGATGAAGATAATGGATGATAGCCAAGCAGGCCATATGCACTTGGCTAACAGAATTAATCATGGACTGTAGCATGCAAAACAAGAAAGACAAGTACAATAAAACATTTAAAGACAAGAATGGATTTTAATTTGAGGAGCAGTATAGAACAATATGACAATAATGATAGCCAGGTTAGCCCTGTGATAGTACAATCCAAACAGGACACAAATTAAAGCTATAAATAATATTTAATCTGCAATACCAATATATGTTAAAAAGTAATAACGACTAAAAATTATTAGAATTAATCAAATGAGGAGTGCTGTGTCTACTATATTCAGAAGGGCTAAGGCAATCCTGAAACTGTCAGATATGAAGTCAGGGTTGGAAATGGGAAAGGAATATTAGAAGTTTCTAACACTCTTTTAACAAAGACAATGTCTGAAAATGTGAGCTGGTACTTAGATTTCAATTAATAAAGAAAGACTTATTATTAAAGCCTTGTGATTAGCAGTGTAAAATTCTCATAAAGCAATTTTGTAAATATCCCATCTTGAAGCCATTTTGCAGCATCATCTGTCACTAAGCCTCCAGCTACGGCACCTAAGGGATCATGTTTTCTGTCGCTTACTGTTAAAATTTTCTGTTACATTTCTACATACTTGTATTTTAAATCATCCAAACAATTTGTGTGTAACAAGCTCTCAACCAAGTACAGGCACTCTCTGTTCAGGAATTTCAAGGTAATCTTCAAGGCTTTCTGCTGGGCCAGAAAAGACTCTAATGAGAGGTGGCTGAGCACCCTCTCCTCCCCTTAAATCACAGTATTCTTTGGCCTTTACTAAGCAGAAATAATAATCACACCTATACTAATAAAAAGTACAACAGATTAACAAGTACTCTCTGTTGGTAACACTGAAATGAGACTGCTGTATGGCTTTTTTGAATCGCATGGCAAGGTTTCTTACATCTGTAATACAAGGTGCAAAAAAACCTTATGATCACAAATGAGTGACTATTAATTTGAACAATATCAGGTATGATTATGGCTGTGTTCTAAGCAGTCAGATGCATTTAAAAAGGAGAATGAGTACTTAAATGTGGGAACAAAGAAAGCACAAGAATCTTGGAAGTTGGGAGTAATTACCGATTAGAATAAAAATAATAACAAAAAAGTAATAACCACAAACAATGAAAGGGGAGGTTGACAGTCAAGTTACATCAACGTGTTTGCATGACAGCGTAACACCATTTCAGATATAAAAAGAAGGATGGAACACAAATCCTTCTAGAAATATTGTTTCTGTCTCTACAAACAGAATAATACTGTACTTAAGACAATGGTGGAACTTGACAGTACAAAATGTATTTCTTGGGGTTTTTTATTTGTTCCAGTGCTTTGTCTAATCATATTGTGCATGCATATCTGTAAGACCTAAAATTTTAAACAACTCAAGTTTTGCAAACACAAAGGATCATGCTAAACACACGTGAATTCTTACCTCTAACCTGAAGAATCTTAATCTGAAGATTTATATTTGATGTTGGCATTTGTTGGCACTTTTTTTTTAAGGTCCAGTTTATGTTAGAGGTATGTGTATGCATGTTTATGCAAGTTTGTGCTTATTCAACTGGTCAAATTGCTTTTTGCATCCCTGACTATAGCCTTTGCTTACTGTGGACTCTCTAGATTACGGTGAGGGCAAAAATGATCAGCTGGAGAGGGCTCATAGTTGAACTTGGGCAAGAAGCCAACTACATTGTCAGCAGATGTTCTGTGGTATGTGGGTCACCAAGAGCAATCCAAGTCTTTTTCTTTTTTTTTTTTTTTTTTTTTTTTTTTTTTTCCCTTTTCAGCACTGTAAAGACCCTCAAGCTGACAACTACAAGCAGGCTTTTCTACCCCAAAACTATTTGTTATTTAAATACAGTAAATTGTTAATCTCCTTTGGGATTTCTGTAGCAAGCTGACAACTGTTGTGTCAGAAAGGTGCACATGGTTTGTGTGCTGCTCTGCCATGGTAGCATACTGACCTGGATTGCAAACATTTATGTTTCTTTGAGGGAGGCTTGGAGTTGCGTAAACCCAAGTGATAACGTGTTCTTAGGGACTTGAAGTCTTTGCTTACCTTTTCATGATCTCGTCTCTTCTACTGGAAAGTAATTCATCTGATTTGCCAGCCAGGTGCTGTTGCAACAGCTTGCAAATATGACACAAGCATTTTGAGAAGCCCTCTTCTGTCTTCCATGCCCACCCTCCCTTATGCACACCCATTTCTGTCAGGAACATGCAGACACACATTCGTATATATTTTTATGAATGCACACATATATACATATATATGTAGTTGTCTTTCTTGGTGTGCTGTCTAGATGTGGTAAATATGGGAAAGAGGAGGGGAATTCTCTTTGCAACTGGTATTCTAGGCCTTTGCAGAGGATATACTTATATCCTGATTCCAGTTTATGAAAAGCAGAGACTGGTTGTGAAAAATCTAAACCACACAGTCTTTGGCCACAGATAATAATTATTTCCATCTTGTACACTCAGATCTCTTCCCCTTTTTTGGACTGATGCCTGGGACAGAGTCAGCCTGAGGCTCGAGCCTCTAATAAAGGGCCAAATAATCATTGTGACAGTGACTTTGAGTGAATTACTGAAGCCTTTCCTCACGTCATTTTCTGTTGTGCAAAATTTGGCTAAATGGTGAAGTCTGAACTATGATTTGTTGTGTTCCTTGTTGTGGTAGCTGTTGACCAACCCCTTCTCCATGCTCCTGCTCCATGCCCCGGCAGATGCTGGATGAACTGTGCAGTAAGGGAGATTTTCACATTGTCACAAGTGCTCTGGTACGTGCAAATTGTTTTTCCTTCCTGAAGCAGTTTCCTAACTTCTTGGACAGGCAAATTGGCTCTCCCAACACGCTCAGAGGTTTTTGTGTGGGTTTCCCTGACTCTTCACTAAGTTAAAAAGAAATTTAATTTCAAACTTCATCTTTTTCTTCTGTTATACATGATTAAATGTATGCGCATGAAGGAGGCGGAGGAAAGAGTGATTTGTACTGAAGTGTTCTTGTAAAACAAGAAACCTGTCTTGAAGGAAATGTGTTTCTTGGAGGCTTTTTCACAGGTTTATTCCATACGGAATCACACTCCTGAGGTTTCATCACTATAAAATGTTTAGACTGATGCTGTGGCCGTTAGCTGAGAAACAGGTTTTAGTGTCAACAAGTACATGATCCTGCCTGTCCCACACTCCGAAATAGAGGGAGATGGCAGCTGCTTTGGTAGCACCACGCCATCAGCTTGTGGGATCCAGGGAGCTGCCCCAGCAGGCGCATGACTCAGCCTAGGGTGGTAACAGTCATTAAGAGGGCTGTGACTGGTGAACACTTTGTATGAAACTTGCCTTGGCAATAGCAGGAATGGAGAACTAAACTCCCCCATCCCTAGGAGGAAAAGGAAAGTTTGTATCGGTAAGAACTCTAGCAGCCGCCCTGCTTGCTGCGCAGCATGGAGGTAGGCAACCATGTCAGACACAACTATTGCTGCTTTTATAATAACCCCCTTTTTTTCCAGACAACTGGTGAAGTGAATTATCAGCCTGCTAAGCCAGATGTAATGCACTCAGACCTAGGAAACGCTTTGCTTTCTGGGTCCACTCCATCTCTGTTGCACCAAGGAGAAGCTGCTGGAGGAGTCCACGGTAGTCCATGCCTATGTGCCCGTCACCCCTCTGCAGGGACAGGTTGGGGAAGGAGACAGAAGGCATATGTGGGGGGAATGTCTTCTCTTGGCCATGGTGATATGAAGGGTGAGAGGAGGGTGGAAGATCTTGAAAGTGCCTTTATGTACTCTCCATTCGCTCCCCTCTTCCCACTCTGAAGTACCATTTCTCTCCAGGCAAGCTGCTCCTTCTGCTGATTAAAAAAATAAAGCCCAGCGGTCAGGAAGGGTGTCCTTTCTGTCAGTTATGAGGCAGTTGTCACCCCATCCTTCGCCTTTCTGAGTGTAATGCAGGCTGTGAGAGTGAAATTTCAAACGTTACGCTACTGTAGCTGCTCTGTGTGTGTAGAGAAATTGGAGGATTAGGAGTGAGAGTGACTAAGTGGTAGACCCTTGTATAAAAATGACAGATGCCCTGGTTTAAAAGGTGACGATTTGCCTATGCAGTGAAATCGTTCTGTCAAGGCATCAGGAAATTTGGGGACTTGAATGCAGAGAAGGAAGCATTTGAAAACGCAGTCTGCCTTGAGCTTCTGAAGTAGCCTCCGAGCTCCAGAACTGATGTTTTGTAATTTTGCCTTATCATCTGCTTGGGTTTATCATGGTGGTAATAGGGATAATGACAGAGAGTCAGTCATTTCCACTTAGATGCCAGTTTTTAAGTAATAATAAGCTCACAGCGGGTTTGATTTGGTCTGTGCTGAGAGTACCTGGGGTTATTTTCCCTTTGCTTTCTCATGGTAAATTATCTCAGCCCACCAGGGCCAAGCTGATTTTCTAGCTGTAAAAACAGAAGACAAACATGCAGCACCGCACCATGCTGTACAGTTAGCTGCTTCTTCCTTTGTTGTTTTCTTTATGTTATTTAGGAAGAGAAAATTCTTCGAGCCACCCACTGCGGTTCGAATCCAGGTCATTAAAAAAAAAGTAAACTAATAGTGGACTGTCTCCCCTAACCCTCTCACCCCATGCATCTCTGCTCTGTATTGCAATCCCTAATGGGAACATTTAAAACCAGTGCTTATGATAATGCCCTTGTTCCCATGGACACCATAGCACTGCAGAACCAAGATTAATGGAGGACCGTTGAGACTGGTCCTAAAAGATTGTCCCTCTTGTGTATTATGGTCTGTCATGCTGCATCCATTAGCAGAGGAGCGGAGGGTCCTCATCGTGTTGGTATCACTGGGACCAAATCGAGCTACTGCAAGATGGCATTTCCATAGCACATCAACAGATCATTTCACCACTGCTTAAGGCATCGTAAATTGGACTTATAGCTCAGCTGCTGGCATAAATAAGTCCCTTTGATAGTTAGTGGAAGACGTTATGACACTCCAGGGTACAGGAGGGGACATTGGCACTGTCATTTTTTTTCTGTAGCCCTGGCACCCTGGTGCCTCTGATCTTTCTGAAGATTCAGGGCACGCGCTCTTCATTACGGTTTGGGCACCAGGGACTTGTTTTTTTTGCAAGATTAATGAGCGCCACGGAAATTCTCCAGCGCATCTCGATAATTAAGTCTTTGTTTATCAAAAAACAAGTTATATTAGGAGCAGAAAATTCGCAGTAATTATTCATAATTCTAACAATTCAAGTATAGCTACCTCATTTGCCTGGGTAATTCTGCTTTTTAATTTCTTGCATACATTTGCATATTAATTTTGCCCGTCGGCTGCAGCAGGCTTTGACAGTTTGTTACTATGTGATGGTTTTCACAGGGGTGCGACTCAGTTGGGTGGCATTTCGACTGGGTGCAATGATAAATTATGAATTTTCTAATTTGCTGCATAATGAAGTAACCCCTTCCAACCCAATTAAAAAAAAAAAAAAAGGCAAAGATGGTGTCTTTTAAATAATATTTCCCAGGTATTTCATCTCTTCTTTTTTTTTTGTTGTTGTTGTTGTTTTGCAAGCATTTTTTTTTCTCACTTAAAAAGCAGATGACTGCATTTGCAGCCTTTCAGAATGACTGTGCCTTTCCATACATCAAACATGATTCATGATTCGTGTATCCCCAGACTATATTCATGCTGTAAATTGGCCACTCCTCAACCCTCAGGGCAATCATGGATGATAGCAAAGAAGTCCTAGTTTCTTCTCTGATGTCCAATTTGGGCTGTAGTGATCTTGTGTATGAGTCTGTCTGTCTGTGTGTCAGGGAGAAGGGATTTCAAATGAGGGACATAAATGATGTGTGTTTGTTTTACATACTTACTCAAGAGGCTGCACTCTTGTAAATTAACTGCTAAACTACTGTGTGGGTTTCCTTCTAATTTCTTAAAATGGTTGTAGAAATAAATATATATGTATTTATTACTTCAGCATTGTAAAAAAGGATCTGTGGAGACTTAATTTGTGGGTGAGAGATAAGGGATTTTAGTTCAGTACTGGTAAGTGTGTTCAGTACATTTGGTAATTTTATGCTCATAACGCAGCACTTAGAAAGCAGAAGTATTGCTGGGTAAAATTTGTGGTGTTTCATTATAGTGCAGACGGGCAAAACAGTTTAGAAATACTGTAGGCCTGGTGCCATCCCGACTTTAAAGAATCTGAAATAACCCAGCCAATCTGTTTAGCATGATGCAAATACTGTAATTATACAATTATGCTGCATTTTTAATATAGAGCAATTCCTATACATTTTGTTGTCTCTTAAAATTCTGCATTATTAAGAAACCAAGCCATGATTTTATTGGAGACTACACCACAACCACATGGCAGTAGATCACGGAGGATTTTGACATTAATACCCCACAATGAAGCAGCAGAGAGCACACAGCACTAATGCAAACAAGCCACAAAGTGCAGATTACATAACATTAATTCTGCACATCCCCATAAGGTGAGCGAGAGCCCTCCACACTACCCTCACCCAGCCTGGTAACGCACCACACAAAACCCTGACAGCAGCTTACATGAATACAGCAGAACTGTGAAGTGCCGGACGCTGCCACTCAGCGCTGTCAACATTATTGTAATACACAGCACACAATGTAAGCCTGGCACAACTGGGCAACGTGGAGCGCAGGGATACTATAGCATAATCACAGAGCTAAATTCATTCCCACAGTACAGAGCAAGCGGCAATAATACTGAGCGCAATACAACATTGTCATAACATATATTAAAGCCGTTCAGCACAGCCACAAAGCATGGTGGCATGTTGCATGTTTGTACATAAAAGTAGATGCAGGCTGTAGCCAGCCGCACCGACGGTGTAGTGCTGGCGCTGCTCACCACAGCTGTACACCCACCCCAGACCAGGCGTGAGCACCTACAGCCAAACAAGCACAGTGAAACGCAGGCAACAGCACCGGTACGCAGCTTGCGCTCCTCTGCTACAGAACACGGACCCACAGCACAGGTCTGTAACAGAACCCAAATAAATGCCTGAAATAGGCACTCATTACTGTACAATTTAATTGTGCTGAGTGACACTACAGTCACAAAACTCTTTACCTCATACTGTTATAAAAGAAATAAAACTTTTCACAAATGTACCACAGTAACCTAAAAGAGAACACCTTGTTACTGCTTTATATTAATTACTATAAAATCTCCCTACATGATATTTTACCAGTGGAAAATGCAGCTTTGTCAAAATCAGGCTTTCCATAGGAATGCCTTGGTTTAATCACATTTTGACAGAAGATGGGGAGGTTCTTTGTGGTTTTTTAAATTTTAACTAATCCATTTAAACTTTTTTTTTCATTTTTGCATATTTCCTTTGCTTTGTATTTTTGTATGATTAAGAAATTTTTTAGTACATCAAAATTGTCCAAGTCACTGTTATTTTAACAATCAAGTAAATGTTATTTTAACAACGATGGTTAACCTCAAATTTCCCTCTTAATTTAACTTTGTGGTGAATGCAGTTGTTTGATTCTGGATAAGAACAATTTTTTTATTAATTCTTTTTTCAATATGTGAGAGAGGAAGTCCTGTCTCTGTCTCTGTCTCTGAAGGTGAGTGCAAAACACCGTTGAGTGCTTAAATGATGCTACCAGTAATCCAAAAAAGTCATAAAGTTCCTCAGCACCACAATTAGTGCAACAAGGACAGGATGCCTAATGTTTAGCTGCTGTGATGTTGCTGAGATGATGTGGTACATCCTCAATAACAAGCCCCCTGTCTACAAGGTGTCTGTAGCCTGGGCTGCCCCATGGAGAAGCACGGTGGTGCCCCACAGTGTGAGGCTAACACAATGCAGCACTGGGGAGAGCTGAAGTGAACCTGCATGTTGCTGTCGTGCAGCATCACAGTAAACCATCACAGTCATGTTTTCTGGTGTCTGTTTGACGAAGCATTATAACATTAGAACTGCGTAAAGGGAAATGACTGATTACTAAGTGTACGTTAATAACATGAGCCTTTGACTGAAAACATCAATAGACCTCAGTAAAGTGCACAGTTAGTACATGGCAATTAATTTTTATCTAATCTGATTTATATTAGGGCTTTCTATAATGCCCACTGATGTATCATCTATGCTGTGACCAAATGCAGCAGGTATACATAGTGAGGCGTCTTCCCAGACTCCAGTCCCCTTCCTTCCCTCATTCTCCTTCACTTTGTTATTTATTATTATTCAAATTTATACATCACTAAACAAAAGAACACTCATCACAAGCTGCTGATAAACTCTTAAAAATAATGTCTCATAAAATGAGCAGACTCCATAATTATCCATGGATAAAAATGCAACAGCAACCATGTGACTACACTAAATTTAATCAAAATCACTAACTCACCACCAGAGTTCCTTCCAACCGTATCTTTGCTCATCTTTTGCCAATGAGCTATAGAGAAAAGACTGGTTTTGCACTGACACCTGAAGGCTGTTTTGAACCAAAAATCAAGTGTAATTGAAAGTGCAGATCCTGTCTGGGAAATGCCCTTTCCGTTTTAATACTTTTGCCAATTTCTTAGGGAAACAGTAGCAGTAGCACACGTCTATTGAACTAGTGCATCTGTCAATTTGGGTGTAACGTTGCAGTATGGCACTGCTACTGGATGAACACAGGTGACCCAAGAAAAACAGTCAAAATTTTAAAAGTTGATTGTTGAGTGAAGACATAGCCTTAGAAGCAATGACTGTTTAAGATAAGAAAGCAATTTGAAGCCAGACTCATTCACCTTCATCACCTGGAGAGTAGAAACTTTCTGTTGGGCGTTGTGTATGTGCCCTGTTTTACAGGGCAGAAGTAATGAACTTCCACTGTTAATTGCAGTGCTTCGTTGTTTCAACAGCTGCAGCAGAGGTTAACCCAAGGCTTTCTGCTAAGGGAGACTCGGAAAGGCCTGGGAGATTCTGGTCTGGAGAGGGGGCGCTCACACACATATGAACTCACTTCCAGCCCTAGTGAGAGAATTTATGGTTTATTATCTCTTCAACATCTTCAGAAGAGAGCAGTAGACTAGCAAGGAGAAGTCTCTATGTGCTTGTGGAGGAGGAGGAATGGTAGGACTAAACAGTACGAAGAGGCTTTTGAGGCATAAATCTTACTGGAATGGTTCTGGAGGACTTTGCAGGCTAGGGAATGACAAACTTGGAATAGTCTTATACATACCACCCTTTGGGAGTGATCCATGTAGGGGATTATCTCAGAGCCAGACCATGGTTGCTTCCTGGAAAGTGAGCTGGGGTTCTAAAACAAAACCCAAAAGTGAGATAATCATCAAGCAGTGTGGACTATTAGGGATCCAGTGCCCAAGGGCACACTCTGACCTGCTTTTCTTTGGCTATATAGAGGTACCCGAATTGCCTTAATCCTTTGCTGATTTCATGAATTACCTTTTCTCCTCTTGTGGAGAAAAGGGTTATCAGATTTGACATTCACTTAAACTTGTTCCCTACTAGTTCCTGACCTGAAATCTGTTTTCGGTGAGCCTAGTTTAGGGATTTAACTCTGCAGAGCACTCTTTCATGGACCATTTCTTTTCCCAACACCTTGAGCCTCTGTGTTTGACTATTACAAATGCTTCGCTGTGTGGCTCACTGTAGGTGTTCCAAATAAGCCAGCCTTTTTGTAGGAAGTTAAATACATTATATTCCCTTTATACATTCCCTTTATTTGAGAGGTGACAGAGATTGTTCTGCTAGTGTTTCTTCCTTCAAGATTTGTATTGCTCTTCAGAACTGCACTACTTTTGAGGGGTTCATACTAAAGTGAAGACAAACCCAGGGGCATCAGGACTACTGGCTTGTGTGCAGTGAGAAAAGGCCTCTGTATCCTTTCATGCAGCTCATCTGCTACTCATCTATTAGGTTTTCTTAATAGCAGTGAATATTTTGCCTGGAAAAACATATTTCTGTACACCATTCATGTATTAAAAGGTTTAAAATGGCTCCTCACTTAAAACTGACTCTGACTCCAGACTTGCAATAAAAAAATGTCAGCAGGATCTGTTCAGTCTTCATTACATTGCCCCTGTATTCACCTGCAGAAGTGTGCATATAAAAATTGTTCCCCTGCTACAGCCAGCTAGAGAAACTTGTGCTTACAATGTGAGAAGTAGAAGATCATGTATTTAGTACTGCAGGATATGGAAATAAACTACTGAAAACTTGATGAATAAATGCTCTTCTACAACTATAACAATACTACTTATTTAGGATAATTTTTAAACTATTTACAATTAATAACTAATTACCTAATTTAGATTTTGAAGGCTCCTTCTGAAATGGAAATCTGGATGAGTGGAAAACAAATCTGAATACTCCGTGAATCTTAACCTCTGAACCAATGTACACAAACACAGTTAGAGGGTAGAAAAAAAATCTCAAATTTATTATACCCTTCCTGAAGTCAGAATACCTGCAAGCCAGTGACATTTCAGAGAGTCTTTGCCCAAAGAAACAAAACTTAGTTCATTAGTCCCCAGATATTGCCACATCTTTAAAGCTTCAACCTGGAGGAACTGCATGTTACTTTCTCTTCTGTATGCAACTGTTGGTCACTGGTTTTACTCGCTATTCTTCCGGCTATAGTAGGTGCACAGTTCCCCTGCAGGGTGAATACAAAAATAATTTCCCTCCTTCTCTAGCAGTAGGTAAATTTGGGCAAAGGTCAGTGAAGTTTTGTGTCCAAATACACGTGGTAGACTGTGAAAGCACTTCAGGGTGATTCCAGAGCTCGTTATTCCCTTTTCAGCATTGACCATGAGATACTATATGCCAGTGAATGGATATACAGAGTCTCCCAACAGATGATTCTCTAGGGCTTCAGTAATTATCATGGAATCATGGAATGTATTGGGCTGGAAGGGACCTCTAAAGCTCATCTAGTCCAGCCCCCCTACAATAAGCAGGGACATCTCTAACTAGGTCAGGTTGCTCAGAGCCCCATCGAGCCTGACCTTGAACGTCTCCAGGGATGGGGCTTTCCCTACCTCGCTGAGCCTCGCTGTTCCAGTGAACCACCACCCTCATATTAAAGAGCTTTTTCCTAACGTCCTACCTAAATCTACCTTTTTCTAGCTTAAAACCATTACCCCTCATCCTATCCCTACAAACTCTTGTGAACAGTTCTTCCCCTGCCTTTTTATAGGCCCCTTTCAGGTATTGGAAGGTCTCTATAAGGTCCCCCTGGAGCCTTCTTTTCTCCAGGCTAAACAACCCCAACTCTCAGCCTGTTTTTATAGGAGAGGTGCTCGAGCCCTTTGATCGTTTTCGTGGCCTTGCTCTGGACATGCTCCAACAGGTCCACGTCCTTCTTGTGTTGAGGGCTCCAGAGCTGGACGCAGTACTCCAGGTGGGGTCTCACCAGGGCAGAGTAGAGGGGAAGAATCACCTCTCTTGATCTGCTGGCCGCATTTCTTTTGATGCAGCCCAGGATACGATTACCCTTCTGGACTGCAATTGCACATTGGTGGCTCATGTCCAGCTTCTCATCCACCAGTACCCCCAAGTCTTTTTCCACAGGGCTGCCCTCTAGCATGTCGTCTCCCAGCCTGTGTTGATACTGGCAATTGCCCCGGCTCAGGTGCAGGGCCCTGCCCTTGGCCTTATTGAACCTCCTGAGGTTCACCTGGGCCCACCTCTCCAGCTTGTCCAGGTCCTTCTGGGTGGCATCCTGCCCCGCTGGCATATCGACTGCACCACCTAGCTTGGTACCATCAGCAAACTTGCTGAGAGTGCAACACTTGTCCCAGTATGGACTGTTGAGGGCACCTCAGGTGATGCAGAGGGACATAGACTGAATTAGATCAATCAGTTTGCTCAACACACAGAAATAGCCTTAACTATGAGTCTTCTTTTTTTTAGAAAGTGCCTTTTTATCTATATGTTGTTTAGAATATGTAAAGGACAAACGAAAACATCTCTGAAAAAATCACTACCAAGTCTGTAAAGTGATATTTGAAGGTGAACCAGAGAAGAATGCTGATCCCAGCCAGCCAGGGCTCGGACACTGCAGTGGGGTTTCCCTCTGCTGTCCTCTGCTGCCTACATCTGTGGTGGCCAACTGTGGGGTCTGGAGCTGTATCCACCTTGCAAACAACAGATTATAACTTTTGTAAGGTAGACTGCCCTTCTTTATGTGGACTTGGATAAGTTTCCCAGGCTTAGGTTTGGAAATGCTGACCGCTACTTTTTGCTGCTGCATATTTGTGTTGCTAGGTGTACCATTCATCTCTGTTAAATACTAGTATTACCTAAAAAATATGTCTCAGAATTGTTCAGATAAAAAGGATTTGAACTACTTATAAATTTGTCATAAGGTGTCATTGGCAAATCAAACTGAGATGATATCTTTCCTCATTTTGGTGCAAATAGTTTTAATTTCTTTTTCTTTGCTTTCAAAATTAAACACATGTATTTTGAAAAACCTAAAAAAGGAAAAACCTGGGTTTGAATTGCCAAAAGAAACAATTTCATCGAAAAAATATTTACCATAAGAGTATTTTAACAGAATAAAACCTTCCACCACATTTATGAACAGAACAATATTTGTAAATCATCTTCAGTGTGACAACAATAACTATGTGTTAATCATTATTAAGAATAAAATATCAGTGAAAGGTCTGAAAACTTTTCAAAATGATTGTGTGAAAAATATGCAAGAGAGCGAGTTCAGAACCTAAAGCTATAAATACACAAGGGAATAGTTATTTAACATGTGCTGTAATTTGCACTATTTAAATCTAATATTAGAGCTGTGGCTTTTTTATGTCAAATCTAGAATGCTTCAGCAATGTTAGATAAAAGTGGTCATTTCTACATTTGCTGAAATAGATTTTGCTGTATTTTAAAAGAATGTCATGTAGTTTTAATCCATGTTAACTGAGATCTTTCTTATTATATGAGTAGGACCTAGAAAAAATGGTTTCGTTTTCTTACGTTTAGTAAAGACAAACTGTATTTGGATTTCTGTAATGATCTGCAAAGACTGGCAACACGCAGTAAAGTTTGTCAAAAGGATGATGTGCATTGACTTAACTCTCCTGGTTACTGAGTTCAGTCTGGTTTATTTTTTGTGACATGGGAGGAAAAATTCAATATATAATTTTGTGTCATTTAGGGGAACCATGAATGTAGAATCAAGAGAGGGAAAGGGAGAAAAATAATAACTGTTCAAATAAGTTTAGCCTGAGAAGCAAACAGATTTGACTGCAGCGCCCAACCCCCCTAACTGTATTTGTGTACACTGGTTCAGAGTTTAAGATGCAGATAACACTCAGTATTCAAATTTGTCGTAAGCCATATGCGCAGGTGAGAAATTGCAACGTTTTGAGCTGTTTAAAATTCATTTTATTTGAAACTGTGCTTCAAAACCAGAACAGTCCTGCTAACATTCTGAACATCACTTGGCTCTTTAATAATATTCCTTGAGATATTTTGAGCAAAGCTAATTTTAAAGTACAGGTAGTTAGCTAGAATTTAGACCCCTTACCAACTAAGCAAGTTGCGTCATGTTTACACTAAACTTTTTTTTGCTATTTGCTTTTAGTAGGATATCATGTGCATACCACTGCTTGATTTTATTTGGCTTATAATTAGGTTGGCTTGCATGGCACTCAAAAGGAGAAAAAAAGGCAACATTTTAAGTGGGTACTTCTGTAACAGTGCTTGAGTAGGGTGATCGAGTTTTATTGACGTACTAGTGTATGAAAAGAATTGACTACAGGCTAGGAATGGACAATACTATTATGCCATTTTTATATAGGATATAAACCTAAGCCCATATATTGGTACCCTGGGGCTTGCTTACTTCACTGTCTCATATTCTTGATGACCAATTCTGGAGGTGGTTGTGAACCAAGCAAGTTTTGTGCTAAGGTTAGGGCTCAATGAGAAGCAGGGCCGCTAGGGTCTAGACAATTCCCATCCTGTCTAACTTCAGCATGTTACCTTCTTTTCCCACCCAGCTTGCTAGAAGTTTTACTAGCTACTGCCTACTGTTTCCTATCCACCAATGATATATTTTGGAATAACTTTTAATTTAATACCCTGTCTTTATCAAGCCCACAGTGCTTTTTGTTCTCCACAAAAGCAAACCGGTGTTACTTGTTCACTAACCTAAAATCAGTGGCAGTGTCGAGGACAGAAACCAAAAGACAAACAAAACTGATTAGGGCAAGATTTGCTTTCAGAGAACCTATTTCTGTCACAAGGGGATGGATAAATAAAATAATGTTTCAATAATTTATGCAGTGCGCACAGGAGAAACTTTGGAAATGTGAAACAAAAGCGACATGTAAAGAACAACTGAAGTTGATAACTGCTTTAATCAGCTCAGGTGATCATTCTAAAATAAATGGAAATATTGCTCCTGTTTTCAGCTCGCTAATGGCAAAAGGCTTTTGGATATGTGTTTTTCCCCCAGAAGTTCACTGCAGTCTTGGTCTCCTCACTGCAATGTGGGACCAGTCGAAATTTGGCCACAACCTAGACATGAACTCTCTCCTTAACGCCAACAGGCAGTGTGGGTAGTGGTCAGCATGAAGCTGGAGGAAGCAGGTGCCCAGCATTCGGTCCTCAGCTCAAGACTTGTTTTGTGAACACAGTTAAGTCTCGTCACTGCTCTGTGCCTCAGTTTACCTGCCTGTAAGTGAAGGTGTTTATCTGCTTCCTTGGAGGATCATGAGGTGTAAGGAACATCACGCTCTGGCAGCTTTTAAACCATTCATCTCACTAATGGGCACCTCTGTGGTCTTCTCAGTCCCTGAGCCTCTGTACGTCTGCTTAGTCACAGCATCCTTCCTCAGATTCCTATCTCAGCTCACTATAAAAAGAGAAGAAGTTGCTATGGCATCAACTTGGTGCTCACAGGGAAGGCGGAGAGCAGCAAGCAGGGCTGCCTGGGGCTGGGGCAATTCTCAGGGTGACACCGGGGACTCTCACACTTGCAGTCGCACAGCTGCTCCATACAGGGGTCCGCGGCTGGCTGTCCTTCATTGCAAACCCTGGGTGTTGGGCTCTTGCAGGACTTATTTGGAGGCGTGCTATTGTTTTGCAGGAATTCTTTGTGCTGGCTGCTTGTTTTAGTTGGCCTGCTGGAGGCAGGGGAAGGTCACTTGTGTCACAACCCCAGGCATGTGGAGGGCTCAGCCCAGGGCAATGTCCGTGGCAGTCATGGGAGACTCAAGGCAGTGTTGGTTCATAAAAGTCAGGTCCCAAAGAGCTGGGACCGGGAAGGTGCTGGCACTTCACTGGGTGAGAGGCTGCTGAAGAAGTTGAAGCCTCTTTTTCTGTCTCTCCCTCTCCTTCTCTCTTTCCCCTCCATCTCTGCCTGCCCCCCCTCCCGCCAGCCCTTTGTCGACACTTGATCATTTACATCAAGTTGACATTCGCAGAGTTTACTCAGGGGTCTGTAATTGTATTCTTTCACCGGTTCTGCATTACCAACCATGAAAATGGAATCTTATCATCCCTGACCAATTTTTAATGTACAAAATGATTTGGCCGAGGTTCAAAGGGAGTCACAATTGAAATCAGGTGAATGATACATGTAGGTTTTTTTCAGTTGCTCCGTGCCTTGATTTGATTTTTCTCTTATGGCATACAGAGAGATGTAGCTTATTTTTATATGTGTGTGTGTGTGTACAAGCTATATAAATGCATGTATATACTCTGCACATATATTGATGCACTATCTGCCTATCTATATTTTGTGTACATATCACTCAAATTTACCCATTTGCAATGCAATGGATGACAATGAAGTTTGCTCTAATCCCTAAAAAGCAATCAAAGAATTGGAACAGGGTTAAAGCCTGCTGATAGTGCACTGCGATTAATAGGACATTATTAAATAGCCCCCCTCCTTCAGCTCCTTTTCCCTCCACCCCCCCTCCCCCGCCATCTTGCCAGATGAAAAGAGGCCTCGAGACAAAATAAATAAATAAATGAGGTTACATTTACATTATAAAGAATAGGGAAGAAAACAATAGGGAATCCTCCTCACTGAAAGGCTTACCATCTCCAAAGGGACAGTCCTCAAAGTATGGGGGGGAAGGGGAGTTCCTGCTCTCAAATATCATTAGAATGTTTTTTTATCTTTTGGCAGTTTCATATTGTGAATAATATGGACATTTATAACTCAGTCAAGCTGCTTCTTTCAAGAGTGCAGTTCCTTAAGATCAAGGAATCTATCAACTTACATAGCTCCCTTAGCTATCTTATCTAAGTGCCTCACAAATAGGAATGTATTTATCCACACAATCCCTGGGCAGGAGCAAAATGTTCTTGTCTCCATTTTATAGATTGAGGATAATGACAAAGAGACTCAAGACCTCAAAACAGCTGCTGTTTTTGGAGGGCCTGGCTTGCGGCAGCCAGGACTTCCTACCTTTCCTCCTCTTTAGCAGCTACCCCTGTTTTCCTGTCCAGACGTTAGAGACCTTACCTGTATTTCTGAATGAAATGAAAGGTTTCTGAAAACTACACTGAAGAAATGCCAGGTTTGACACTCCAGAGTCGTAGGTCATTTTTAGAATAAGTGAATTGCATGAAGAAAGCAGGTGGCCACCCTGAGAACTGAACCTGGCCTTTTTCAACCACAGGAAATTTTTTTTTTTGCAAGACAGTAGAGCACATGTTCTTATAAAGGAGTGAATCTGTACTTTGTGGCATATGTATTCGGAACATCAAGAGAATCAACAGGAGGGGCTTTTGGCTTAATGCTCAGAATGGACTGATGATGGCCTAATTGCTTCATCCACAAAAAGTCTGTTGTGGGAGGAGGGAAGATCTAGTGTTGTCACTGTGCAAGAGATGTGTGTAGGGCTTCCATGAAAGCAAGACCTACAATGACAACAGAGCAAAGAGGTTCCACATTGTCTTAGGGTTAGTATATTTTTGGGGTGGGACAACGGTGTGGCTGGTAAGAAAGCGTATCTTTGGTGGGGATTTGTGGTGTTGAAGTGACCGGTAAAGCAAACAGCATTTCAGGATGCTCTGCTGGTGACATCCAACTCAAAGCTCTGGGTAAAAGATAAACCAAACCTGGAAGCATGCTTAAGCCATATGTGCTATGAAGTAAATCTTCTGACTGAATTCTCACAAGATTCAGTGTGTTCTGTACAATATCCATTTGACTTAATTGGCAAGATATTTAACATCCTTAAATAATTTGCAATTTTAATCACACTCTGATTCTAAAGAAACTGTCCCTGAAATATTTGACCACCATGAAAAAAAAGTAATCTCTTTAAGCAATCGTCTGTTTCTCTAATTTTTTCATGGAAGTCCAGAACTGGGAAGATGCTGAAATCAGTGTCCTCATGCCCTTTTTTTTTTTTTCTGTGAAAAAAGAAGTTTACAAACTATGCTTCTAAAATTAGCGTTGATATAAACTGTGGCCTTCTCGTAAACAATGTTATGAGAAAATTTTCCTGCAATCTGTGTGTCTGTTAATGGTGATTTTAATGGCAGAATATAGACAGGTCTGAAAGTTCTTGTTCAAGTGCGTTTTGCTCATTGCATACTCTTATTTCTCATCTCACTCATGTAGCTGTGATTTTATACTAAAGACTAGAGATTATCCTGACCAGAACAAAATTATAGTTCATCTCTCAAATGTATTCAGATAGTGTTTTGATGTTTTATGGTGAACAGTGTTACTAAAAAGGATTTTCATACTCCCTTTGGAGTTGTTCTGGCAGGGTGGTTTTCCAGGCTGGAGTCAACACATTGCACACACAACAACTGGGAGAACACAGCTGATTTCCTTACTTCAGAAGTATCCAGTGACACATCTAAAAATGTGATGATGGTTAAGCACTGGCTCAAAGATGACAAAAATCAAAGAAAGCTTTTCTATGCAAAGCTTTGTTTCCATAGCCTGTGTTCTTCAAAAAGTGTGTGTTAGAGACAAAATAGTGCGCTCAGCTACTCCTCTCATACAAAAACTGCTTGACATTGTCATGAGAGAAATCAACAGAGCTGCAATTGTAAATAAGTTTCCTTGATGCAGAGACAAAGGCAGTGCTTTTTAAGGAATGTAAAATGGGAAACAAAATAACAAGTAATTCCTGCTTGGGTTTCAGGACAATGTTTGACATGACTGGTGATTTTCCTGAGAAACAAGTTTTGGGATGGCACTTTCTTTTTCCGATGGAAATCTTTGGATCTTTTTTGTTTGTTTGTGAGGGGCAGGAAACTCAAAGTAACATGTTAGTGCAGCTATTTTAATGTGATTTTCAGGAGTTTAAAAATGAGTGATACCTCTGTCTAGCAAAAAGAGTACCAGAAAATAAAGATAAATGCACTAAGATGAGAAGTGTTAAATTTCTGCATTCCTGAGCCTGGCACTGTGTATGCTATATGACCTGGTAATGACCATGTGTGCTGAAGCTTTGTTCAGCATGTTCCAGACAAGAGACAAACTTTATATTTTGGAAGACTGGCCGTGCTTAACTTCAACAAAATTGTTGTGAATAACCTGGAAAATTGAAAAGATAGTGCTGCCACTGGCTATCGGGATGGTGTGAAGATGATGGCTCTGATTCTGGCAAAGGTGAGGTGTGTTGCAGACTGCCGAGATACTTGTACAAATATTCAGTTTGAATTGACTGTTGTATTCTGGTATTTAATGATCTAAGTATGATTAAAGACTAAGCTTCTTTGTCTTTGCTGTGGTACAAATCCTTGTATAGAAATATTAGCCCACTATTTCACTGGTTTAGGTGGGATTCCAGTATGATAACTTCTGCATTTAGCTTTACTGTAAAAATGATTATGTATATAGCATGTCATAACTCAAGATGATCTTCTGGTTTTGGTCACAGTGATGTAGAGGATAGTAATATATAGCCTTTGTTAAATAAGAATGAGATGAAAATTTATAACAGGCTATAAGTATCATAATGAATATCTACAATAAAGTCTGCTTTTAGCTGTTGATTTTTATTATTGTAGGATCACCTATATCACAGGAGCATTCTTGACATTTGCCAGCGTTAGAAAGATTTATCCTTGGGCTAAAGGGAAATGCCACAGGCAGAGACTGTGATAATTTGTGAGAGTTTTTCACAGTAGATTATCTACAATTAATACTAAAAGAAAGGCACCTGAACAGAACCACTGCACCCCCCACCAAATCAGTTCTGGAATCAAAACATCATGACTAAAATTACCTACCTAAACACTTCTATTTTAGTTTGGAAGAGCTGTGAGTGAAAAAGAGGAGCTCTAACTAAATCTTAAGAAAAAAAAAAAAAAGCAGAATTGCAGGTAATTAAATTATCTCCTTTGGGTTTCTATCATTTCACAGGAGATGTGTTAATCTTTGGAGAGAAAAGGAAGCTTGAGAGTTATCCAAAAAAGAAGTAATAGAAACTTAAAGTAAAAGCTGGGGCAAAAGTTCTGATGCAGCTGATGGAAGCAAGACATTTTCACACAATCACTCTGTATATGAGCTTATTTTGTTGAATGCTGTTCAGCATAGGAAGGTATCTAGAAATCAAAACTGATCAAAAATTGAGTTTTGATCTCACAAAAGACACATGAGGATAAAAATAAAAATATAAAACCTTTGGGGAAACAAAGCTTTCAGAAACATTGTCTTTACAATTGATAAAGCGTTTCATTTTTATATTTTCATTTATTTCACCATTAAACTGCATCAGCTCTGATTCTTACTAGAATTCCAGTCGGGGTGTGTGATGGCTCAGTCAGCTCCATTTGTTGGGTTCACAGGTGAGCTTCTTTTTCTGTGATGCAATTGCTTAGGGCTGTGCATACTTGCTGTAGGGTTTTTGTAGAAGGATAAAAAAGTAATTCTAATGCTGTTTCAGCTTCTAGTCTAATTCAGAATTGGTGCATGGATTGACTGGAAAGGTGTGTGGGCAAAGCACCGGAGAAAAACATAATCAAGGTAGGAAGCTGAACCTTACTTTTCTCTTTCTACCCATACCAAAAATATCTACCCATTAGTAGAAAAAGTAATAATTTTCAAAGAATATTTTATTTATTCAAAAATTACATACTTACACATAAGGAATGTTGGAAAATACCAGTTGCAGTCAGAATTCTGATATTCTTATCCACAGAGTCAGTTATAAAGTGTGTGGCTGCTCCTCTTGTCTTTTTGAGATTGTCCTGGTTGTGTATAGATGTCGTAAGGACCTTAGGGAGGTTATCCTTTTCATGGAGGCAGAGCAGGATGGGGCTGCACTCCTAGGGCAACTGTATTTTATGCAATGGAGTAGACAGTTTCTTGCTGAGTTGCACCACACATGTGTTACTTTCTATTGTCCATGAATACCTTTGGAAAAGCTATTAGAAGTCTTTCTACTTCCTAATTTCTCTTTTTTCTTCCTTTTGTTTTGAACCAAGTCTGGTTAGTCCTATCATACACAGAATTCTCTTTGTTTAGGTTTACGTAATATATCTATTATTGCAATTTCTTAGTATTCAGACAAACATGAATTTGAGGAAATTCTAGAATAATTTGTAGTTTAAAATTTAGGATTTGGAAGTATTAGTGAAAGAACTGAGTAATAATTCTTGAGCATCTGTGAAATGGGAAGCAATTTTCTAGGAAATTAAAGAGTTTTATCCAAGAAAGGCTGTGGACTAAGTCCCAAAAGTCATTAAAAAAAAAAAAAAAAAATGTTATTGAACCCTTTGTAAACATATCCTTGGATTCATTCTTTCATCAGATAGGCTCACTTTCCTGAATTAAATGACTTACTTATCCAGTGCCCAGAGCACTGCAGACCCCTGCATCTGAGACCCAAACTGAGTTATTTTCTGGTCCTTATGAGGTCTAAAAGTTCTGCAGGCTTCAGTTGCCTCTGTGCAAGTGCCATTTCGCCAAGAAATCAAAGCAGAAGATGCTGGATTTTTACCTCTGCAAAGCAGAAATGAGAGTAGCTACATGCAGTGAGTAGCATGCACTTACTGGCTTTTCTGAGTAGAACCACAGGTTAAACATCCTGAGAGGGGACAGTTAGCTGGAAGGGAGGCACCTCTCACTTTCCAACTTCCAGTCAAGCTTGGGTCTGCATGTCAAGAGCATAATCTATTGCTGCTTTTTAAATTTTACTCATTATGTGAGACACTGTCAAGCTAATCTAATATCAAAACCTTGGTTTTGTAAGTCAACAATGTATAAATCCTGGCAACAATGAAAAGCTTCCATGACATCAAAAAAAAAGGCTGGAGGAATATTAATTTTAAAGAAGCAGCATTTCTCTGCATTATTTGTTACTTAGACTTCACCGTATCTTCATATGTGAAAACCAGGCAGAGAACCTGATCAGAAGCAGGCACAATCAATAAAAGTGATATTGAGCCCCCCTTCCCTCAGTCTCTCAGTTAAATACAAAAGGTAAACAAACTGTGTACATGGGGAGACGTGACGTTGTGATAATCCTATACCTTTTGAGTACAACTGAATGCAATATTTCTTTATCTCTTTTTTTTTTTTTTTTTTTTTTTTTTTTAGTATATATAAATGAGATTACTAGGCTTTATTTTATCATCACTTTTCATGCAAATATTTTCCACTCCTTGTGCACTTAGAAAATTTAAAATAATTTTTGGCTTCAAATTCTTTGAGTTATTAAAGACACTATTTGGAAAAGGAAGGAGCTGATCAGGCCTTTTATCTAGGGCTGATCAAGAAGATCTAGAGATCTTCCAGATGTGTTTTGCTGTTTGGTCTTCATAATGTTGCAGTTCATTTAATCCTGAAACACCTTGCGAGTCAAAGCAATAGAGTTGAATAGACAAGGTATGTGATGCTGGGGCCAAATGTTATGGATAGACTTGATAAATACCTAGTTTAAGTAACAACTCTGTTAAGTATCCATGTTTAAGTCTGCTGAGTACTTTAACATATTTAAACAAGTGTTTGTGTGGAATTGGAGTTCAGATCTCTCATGGGTAGAGTTAATTGAGCCTTTGGTTTAAAAACCACAGACTTTTGAGAACCCTTTTCCCTGACTGCTTCTTTCTGGTTATCAAGTCTTTCCATTCCCTTTCTGCTCTCTCTTTCCTTCCATTCTAGTTTCCCAATCAACCGTTGAATGTCTGTCTGTCTTTCCCTCTCTCACCCAGTTTTACTCTGATCTCTGTTGCCACCTTGAAGATGCTCACTCTGCCTCCTTTTGAGAGGTCCAGGAAAAAGATGGGTTTTTCCAACTCTTGTTCTCTTCAGGCCTTTGTATATAGAAATTTGAAACACAATGTTAAAATGGAAGAGGGGCCAACCAGAAAAACTTCCTTTTAACCAAAGGATATAGAGAAAGGAACTTGATTAAATGCAATGGTCTCTGAATCTACTAGAGGCTCAAATTCTTCTAATAGTATTGCTTCTGCAGATACCTATTGCCTCTAAGGTGATGCACAAAACTAGCAGTGATTTTATAGAATCCCACCAGTCAGTCTCTTTGGCCATATACAGTAAATTACCTGGGTCCACCAAATGTTGGGGGAGTTTAAAGACAGGGGAGATAGTGCTTTATGTTGTTCTCCCTGTTCTTCTCTATAAACTGCCTCAGTGTTTATCCAGAAAATGCAGACCTCTGTGAATAGTTCTTTGTTTGGAGTTTGAACACTGTCTTGAATAAACTCTTCCTATTAGAAGATCCTAGTGACATCAGACTACTGTACCATGTTTAATTGAATGTGGCAAGCAAACACTGTACAACTGCTTGTAAAATGCCTGGGAGCTATTTGAAAGCTTTAGCATGTTAGAGGGGAAAATGGCCTGGTTCTATCTCCCTTTCTTGAGGGAGGGGAGTGGGTGTTGAGAGGGAGAAAAAATTAACCTTCCTGTGCTCCAGAACAGCTTTGTCTATGTCTGCCTAGGCTTTGGGATACTACTGATTTTTGGAGTGACTGAATTTCTGTGGATAGCCTTTCTATGATGTGATTATCAAAGTAACAAACTACTTGCTAATTGGCAGCGAGTTTGTTCAGGTGCTGTTTATTTTTAACTGGTTTTGAGAGAGTTTGGCTGTGCTAGTGCACTCGTTTGTGTTTTCTGTAAAATAATGTGCTATATGAGAGACCAAAGCAATGATCTCAGACGTTTAAATAAATTTAGGAAAGGGCAGTCCCTGTTCTGTTTACTGAGAGCTAAATGGCAGCCTGGTGCCAACAGTAGGGAATGACATTTACAGCATCTAACAGTTAGAAAACCTTCAGATAAGCTACCCTTACGTTTCCTGGTAGGAGTCCTTCTGGCAAATGAGATCACCTTTAGTAGGTTAAGAAACTACTTATTTTCAGTCTTTAATATAAAGTAAGCATGACTTCTGTCACTTTTAAATATTTTTTTTCTAATTCTATTTGAACACTGCTTAGAAATTACTGAAGACTGCACATAGTGGGTCAGTGGATTTTTTTCTTCTTTTCTTCTCAAGAAAAAAAACCTGGTGAATGACATTGTAGCCTACTCAAATTCATTGATCTCTCTTTTTACGTCACATCCTCGACTAGTCTGAGGGTTTACCCAGCAGTTGATTAAATCTGCTCTTGCTTAGCTGCCTAAGTATTGTGGGTTTAGAATTCCATGATGAGTCTGTAATTAATCCTGTGGTGCAGCTTTGGCAATTTTCCGTACGTCATTCCAAGTAGGAAAAGGTAACAAGGTTACTGTACGGGACCATGACTACTGTTTAAGCACTTTCTAGCATTTTGATACTGAAGGGGCTTATAGCAGTATTTGAAACACAAATGATGGAGCAAAATATTCCTTTAGCCCTATTAACATCAAATTAAAGCCCTTTTCCTAGGAGATAATTGGTTGATACCCCCATTAAAGTTCTAATTTATTTTGTAAGAAAAGCATATAATTGGACTTTGTTCCCACCAAAACCAAAGAAATCATGTGCACAAGCGGTCGTTTTCATTCCAGCAGCACATGCCTCTTCTCAGTGTGACTTTATTTGTATTGCAGAGCAGCGCCTTTAATTTCTATTTATTATGTGGTCTTTTGTGGCCTGTGTGTGCAAAGCACCACTTCACAGTCCAGAGGTGAGACCACAACTACTACACCACAAACCATCCTGGGACTGTTGTGTACCACCTCTGAGGTCAGTAAGTAGAGAGAGCATGATAGAGGTGGAAAGGGGAAGATGGAGACTATCACTTATAAAGAAGAAAGAGTAAAATAAATATCCAGAAGGATTTTCAGACTGTAGGCAATGAGAAAAGAGAAGAACTGCCTGGCTGTCCTGGGTTACAGTGTAAAATGTGCCAAAAGAAAAAATATATTCTATTACCATCTTCAGGAGCTGTTGAGACCAGGTGGGGCGGTGCTCCCTGCCTCCCCCCCTCTGGACTATCTCCTGTTACTGGGCACAACAATGCCTTATCGCCTGACCCATCGGTAACTCGCTCCTGGGCTATCTCCTGTTAATGGCCCATCAAGGAACTGCCTCACGACTCCCCATCCCATTGTGAGATGCTCCGCCCGGGGAGGGGGGGGGAAGGAGCCAAGCAGTCCATGCCAAATAAAAACGGAGATTTTGAACACCCTAGCCGCCTTTCTTCCACTGGATTCCCAGAGGAGCTTTTCCCCCCACCTGAGTTCCAGAGGACGAGAGCTACCTGCCGACCACTGGACCTTCGGAGGAAGACCAGACTCTTTTACCTGATTGCTGCTTCCTCAGAACTACACCCATCACTTCAGGAGGACTGCAGCCAGCATCTTATCGGACTGCTACTGCCACCCTAACAGGGTGTCAGGTTGTATTCCTGACTCTGTCAGTGTAAACCAGTGGGTTGTTTGTTTTTTCCCTGCCTTGTGTTATATATATATATATATTAGTAAAGAACTGTTATTCCTATTCCCCATATCTTTGCCTGAAGGCCCGTTAATTTCAAAATTATAATAGTTTGGAGGGAAGGGGGTTGCACTCTCCATTTCAAGGGAGGCTCCTGCCTTCCTCCACAGACACCTGTCTTTTTCAAACCAAGACACTGGCATACTCCAGAGAGGGTGTATTTGGTATGTGAGGCAAAGTTTTGAGGGGGGGGGGGGAGCTGCAGGGATGGTTTCTGTGAGAAATTGCTAGAAGCCTCCACCTATGTCTGATAGAGCCAATGCCATCCAGCTCCAAGACAGACCCACTGCTGGCCAAGACTGAACACCTCAGTGACGGTGGTAGCACCTCTGTGATAACGTATTTAAGAAGGGGGAAAAGTTGCTGCACGACAGTAATCACAGCCAGAGAGAGGAGTGAGACTATGTGAAACAACTCTGCAGACACCAAGGTCAGTGAAGAAGGACGGGGAGGAAGTGCTTCAGGTGCCGGAGCAGTGATTCCCCTGCAGTCTGTGGTGAAGACCATGGTGAGGCACAGATATCCACCTGCAGCCCATGGAGGACCCCATGCTGGAGCAGGTGGATGCTCAAAGGAGGCTGTGACCCCGTGAGAATCCCACGCTGGAACAGGCTCCTGGCCAGACCTGTGAACTCGTGAAGAGAGGAGCCCACACTGGAGCAGGTTTGCTGGCAGGACTTGTGACCTTACGGGCAACCCATGCTGGAGTAGTCTGTTCCTGAAGGACTGCACCCCATGGAAGGGACCCACGGTGGAGCAGTTTGTGAAGAACTGTGGCCTGTGGGAAGGACTCATGTTGGAGAGGTTTGTGGAGGACTGTCTTCCATGAGAGGGACCCCATGCTGGAGCAGGGGAAGAGTGTGAGGAGTCCTCACTCTGAGGAGGAAGGGGCAGCAGAGACAACATGTGATGAACTGACCGCAACTCCCATTCCCCATTCGCCTGTGCCGCTGGTGGGGAGGAGGTAGAGAAAATCAGGAGTAAAGTTAACCTGGGAAGAAGGGAGGGGTGGGAGGAAGGTGTTTTTAAGATTTTATTTCTCATTACCCTTCTCTGATTTGATTGGTAATAAATTGAACTAATGTCCCCAAGTAGCGTCTGTTTTTCCTGTGATGGTAATTGTTGAGTGATCTCCTTGTCCTTATCTCAACCCAAAAGCCTTTTGTTATATTTTCTCTCCCCTGTCCAGCTGAGGAGGGGACTGATAGAGCAGCTTTGGTGGGCACCTTATGTCCAGCCAGGGTCAGCCCACCAGAGGGATTATCAAGAATGATTGCAGGCTAGAAAAGTTATATCTATTGAAAAACATTTGCTTCTGTTGAACTCTATTATGCTTAATGCTATGAGCCTTTACTCAGATGAGTTACCGCACTAACAGCAGATGGACTACTTCTTTGAAAATCTTTCTTTATATAAGTTTTCAGGTCTTATAAGCTGTAAAATGCTCTTGCAAGGAAAGAAAATGAAGTTCCAGTAGAGAAGACATTTAGAAGTGGTCTGGACGAAGCCCTATGTAATTAACTATGGAGGATGATCTTCCTATAGAGGGCAGAAGACTTTCATAAGTCTCTTTCTCAAACAGTAGATCTGAGGTTAGGACTAAACTGAAGGAGCTGGAATTGTCCTGCTACTGCCAACTTCAGCCATGTTCTGACCCAGTATCATGGCAAGAAATAATTGCACCTTTTCTTCCCCCCTGCCTTGTAGCTTCAGTTGGCAAAGAAATGTGGACCGCGGGAGAAAAGTGACATGCTCCAGCCAAGTTCCTGATCTGTACACAAGGGGCAGCAAGTCCTTGGCACGGGGCACAGTTCACATGCAGTCCGTAATACTATTGAGAAGGAATGGACTATCACACATGCCTGCTTCTCCTAATTAAAATACCTGTATTGAGATATTTTATTACTAAGAGTGTGGTATTTTGAACTTGTGAAATAAGCAGCGACAACAATAAAAGTCTTATGAAGGCTTAAAGGCTAAGTTCATTCAAGTTAATTTTTGTCTTTTTTTTTTTTTCTTCCCTTTCCTTTTTTTTTTTTTTTTTTTCCCTAGTGGGCAGGAGTCAAGACTTTTACTTTTCTAGATTCACTTTGAAATCAGTTCTTTAAAAAGTTACGTTTTGTTAAAAGTAAAGGATAAAGAAAACCCAAATAACTGAGTTTTGTAGTTTGGTTTATTTTCTGTCTTTATAGGCCAAATGTGAATGGCACACATGGTATGTCCCATTCTGATTCTCTCGGTCAGCTTGTCCACCTCATTAAACTGTCCAAAGATTTGCTTTTTTGTGCCATTGAAAGATCATGGGCTTGAATATAGTTGCAGTTTTGCTTTGAGATTGGAAAACATTACTGGAGCTATATTCAGAAACCTCTCTCTCTTCCTTTAGCCAGTACATACATTCTCTCAAAGACCTGTGTCTGGGATTAATATTTTATGCATGAAATGTTTCATGTACAGTAGTGACATAATAAGAAGAGGCATTTTATTAGTTTGTGCATGCAAGAAGAATGGATTACAGAAACAGGAAGTGTGTAAGGACTTGCCTTAAGATGCCATTTTTATTAACACCTAAGTTCATCATTTTAAGGCAAACATGGTTCATGCTTTTCAGTTTTTTATTTTAAATTTGCCAGGTCCTGTCTAAAGAGGTAGCACCCCATTTATTTGTGTGCTTCATGCATATCTTGCACAGAAAATAGCCCATGTGGAAAGACAGCAGACAGATAGCTGCAGCTGTTGCCACTTATGCTCCACAGCACAATTTTAGGAATTAATGTTTTCTAATCCCAAAAATAATATAGATACAGAATGGTGTTGCATTCCAAACTGCCAGACTGAAGTCCCTTGCTTTTATTCCATAAATATAAGAGTCTGCCTTAATCTCTCAACTGCAGGAAAAGCTTTAGAGATCAGTCTGTTTTTAAAGTTAAAGTTATTGACCTTCAGCAACTCATTGGTAGCCACGGAAATACACTGAGGTATCTCTTTATTGAAATATTTAAGACAATTGTAAGGCACCGGAGCTATTGTTAGATAAAGCTCCTTCTGGTCTTGCCGTCTACTTCACTGACTGAAGATAAATGCAAATGTTTTTGGCACTTTTGGGCTATTGTTAAAGTGAAGGAATAAAACATGCTTGTCTGACAATTGCAGGTTATTAAAGACTATTAAATTGGTAATCCCTGGGAAATGGAGTTAAATCTCTCTTCAGTAGCAGCAACAGAATAACTTTTGTCTAAGATTTTGATTATTATTGTTACTTTATGGTTTAATAAAACAATCTGGAAATTGTTCCTGACCTCAGATTTTCAAAAATCATAAATAAAATCCTTTTTCTCTCAAGACGTGAAGCAAAATATTGTCCTGTCTGTCTTCTTTGGTTTAAGTTTTACAGGAAGGGTCTATTTTCAAACTCCTTTTTACAATTGGAGAGTTTATACTTGCTGAAAAAATGAAAGCAGAGATATTTGCATGAGCTGTACTATAAGGAAAGCACATAACAATATAAACACAACGGTAAAATCATGAGAATTGAATACATTACTGTATAAATCTTTTATTCTAATAGATTCTAAAGCTCATCTCAAATGGGTAAAGTTATTGACCACAAACATACAAGTTGAGGAGAAAAAAAGCAACAACAAAGACAACATTTTTTCAATAGTTTTGATCTCCCACACTTCCAGATGAAAATGAAGAGACATGCTGGTGCATGGTGGTTTTGTAAATCAGACTGCTGTTCATATTGCACCTCATTACCAAAGCTGGGTGACAGTGACTATGTATTGACAAATAAGATGCCTTCTATTCCATCCTTCTCTTCATGCTACATTAGCTTTACTCTCATCAGTAAATGTGTTATTAAAATAAGTGATATCCAAGATGATAGAGAAAGAGCTACTGTAGGGAGTTTGATGTTGCTAGGGTCATGCCAATCCACTTGTTATTGAAGACTTATATCCATCTTCCTAATTTTATCCCTTTAGTGTCAATTTTTTTGTTGTTGACCTTTAAAAGTAAGTAGTTTACCTATTCTATGTGCAGCAAATTTGGCTAAGTTTTTATCATCTCAGCTCTCTTTTCTCTCTCATTGTCAGTGGCAGTCATTGGCAGTACAAATACCGTATAGCCCCAGACTGCCCCCTGCCCCCTTAGCTCTCAACAGTACCAAACATCTTGCTCTGAGGCATCCTTCGAACTGGGAAGGAGAATAAGGACGTGTGAGAAAATATCCCAGAGCTTGAGACATTGTACTGTATTGAGGGATTATTGCTCTGTGGCTGGCAAAGTACCCAGAAGTGGTCTTGTTCATTTAATACAGGATTTCAAAAAGGCCTGGACTTCTACTGCCTTCCAGTTGTCCTTGAATCATATGAGGGAGTCATGTGCAGTATCTCAGTGGAGCAGCCAGTACAATGGGGCTTGAAACTTGCTCGAATTTTCAAGACAAAAGACAAAACTTCAATGGGAACATGAGGGAAAAGTTACGTGCTCCATTCACTTTGAATCCTGAAATGATTCTTCAACGTTTTTGGGCAGGTTACGGGATTTCCCTCTCCCATCTCAGGCTATACAACCTATTCAGTTTAAATGTGTCCTATGTAATATGGGTATAGCAGCATGGAGGGCTAAGTGGACTAATTCATACTGTCTTGAGGTCTGTCAGTGTGCTCCTGCAATCTGTGATGCATTTCAAAATGGGATAATGCTTAAGGTCCATGGATGTTTTTAGGATCTGTTTTTTATAAAACAGATGAATGAGATGTACTTTATAAAGCAGATGAACGAGATGTACTTTCAGGGAAAACTTTAAGGCCGAGCTCATTGGCAGGGTCTCAAGCATTACACGAACCCATCAGAATACGTGTGAGAGAAACTTTAGGAAAGAACCAGATTGATGGACTGCTAATGAAATCAATTACATAAGCTCTTACATTCAGGTGAAACAACAGCTAGCTCAGCTAATAGAAGGAGCAGGGTCAGGTTTTTGTTCTGACTGGCTGGGCCAAATTTAGTAAAATCTTAAGAAGCTTGGCCAGTTTGCCAGGGAAAATACAAGACTGCATAATGTAAGATTTTTGAAAACACTAAGATGGAAAAGTAGAAATATATACCAAACATCATAATGATCCTAAGAAAAGATGATGAAAGCAAAATCAGCTGTATGTTCAATACAGAGCTCAAGTGCAAGGAAGAAAATCAGAAGACTGGGAAGTATAGTAACGAGATGGGAAGTATGTGAAACAACAGAATCAACAGAAGAATGAAAACTGAATTGTAGAGTACAAAAAAATCAATCCATGCCTATGATGAAGTTCCTGGAAAAGAAGTAATAGAGGAATAGTAGCAGACTAAGACCAGATGAGGGTATGTAAATAATGTACAGCTGAGGAGGATGGCAAGTTAATCACAGAATCCAGAATTTGCCTCAGAGGAGGCAGGAGAAAACCCTGAACACTGGCTGGAATGCAGGCATGAAATGATCCCGCGGCATTCACTTGACATAGTGACAGAAGGTTTTCACAGATCGTCATCTTGTCTCTCACTTACTGCAGCTCTGGTGTTCAGCTCTGGGAGTGACTTGGGAAATTTGTCCTAGTGATGCTCTTGTCAGTGTTACCTCCTTCTTGCCTAGCTTCTATTTGCTTGGTATTTATTTCTTCATGTTTCTGCGGGATGAAGATGAATTGCATGAAGATGCGACTTGTCAAAGTTAATGCAGGTTCTTAGGAGGCACATCTCAACGCATAATCAAACCAAGGCTCAGCACTGATTTCTGCTGTTGTCCTTGGCTTTGTCCACCATGTGTTTTCCAGTTTGGATTCATTTTTGAGCAAGACAGTTGCTTTACAACTTAATAACATGGACATACCATGACAGGGAGCTGTCAGGCCTTTTTAAGTATTATTAAAACCTCGCCTCAAGCAATATTTAAAATCAGATCATATTATAATCATCATGGACTTTGTGTTTGTGTACTAACTTCATATGCTCTTGCATCAGTTTATCTGAAAATACTTTTCTTAACTTTTGTGTTTCACTCTAGAGGTCGCTTTATCTACACAAATTCTTACTGATCTCATACCTTTTCATAGATTTTTGTGATCTGACAACAGTTTTAGTAACTCCCAGGACTGTATGTTACATTATTCTCCCACAGAAATAATTTCATAGCTATCAGGTGGAGGGAGGAGTATGGCTGCTGTGGTAATTCCAAATTCTATGTAAGTCAAGGAAGGACTGTTGTGACAACTTAGTCTAATATCCTACGTAGCACTGGTCACACATAGGACTGGTTGCAGAACTTTCTTGGATATTTCCTGAGCCAAAGAATATCTTTTAGCAAAACTGTCTGTTTAATCTTGATTTAAGGATTATAGGCGATGAGAAAACCTGCCCTGAGGCAAGATAGTTCAATATTTAATTGCCTTCAAAATTCGTATCTTATTTCTGCTTTGCATTTGTCAGTGTAGGTACACAATCTGCCTGGGATATGATACCTTTTTTGTCTTCTGATTTAGGGTGCTTTCACCATCGGAAGTCTTTTCCCTATATGCATACCTATAATCTGACCAAAGCTCTCTATTATCCTTCTTCTTGCTAAACTCAATACTCTGCATCTTTCAGCTCTGGCAGTAACACAGGTTTTCCAGGCTTTGGAACCTTTTAAGCTAGCAACTTTTTTGGCCATCAAGACATAAGACCAGAACTATTTATTTTATACTTTAAATCTGTACTTTGTTCTTTATAAAATACTCTTTCTGATGGTGTGAGGAATTCTCAAAGAGATTTACTGGTGGGATTCTTTTGGATTTTTGTGGTTTTGTTTGTGTTTTTTTTTAACCTTGTGGAACTGGTCAAGGAAAAAAAATCTAAGTAGTTGTGGTGGACTGTTTTTTTTTTTTTTTAGAAAAGGAAAAACAGGCCTGTGGCTAGCATGTGATCAACTACGGTAAGTTTTCAGCGTTCTGCATATGGCAACAACAATCCATCTTTTGCAGTGAAAGAAAATACAGTTAGAGAAGATTTAAACAACATCAGATTTTACTTCCAAGGTCCGTGCTTTTCATAGTTGTAAAAGGTTGTTGTTCTAGTGCAGGGTTTTACACCTTCTCCAAGCATGTAGGAGCCTCTGTCAGGTGGACTGAACTTGCTTTGGGATGAAAGGCCTTACTGTGAGGGAGTAAATGTTTAAGTGATTGCAGGAGCTGCTGATATTTCAGCATTGTAATGAGGAGACAACATCCAAAGTGCTCTCAGGCCTGTACTGGAGCTTATAGGTCAATACAAATATAGGTTACGTTTTTAATGCCAAAGAGAGCAATGTATTTTAGAAAAAATAATACCTATGCATTTATTATTCCTTTTGCAAAATCCTTTTGGAAGTAAAGTAATAAAGTGTTTATTGAAAGAGGAACCACAGATGCTGGCTATGGTGTTGGTCTTGCCTAGGCAGTGTGTTAAATAAGAAACTTGTCCCACGCCTCCATGAGAGTTTTGCTGAAATATGTTAATTGTCTTGTGATAAAATCACATTCTTTTCGGCAATGAAGGCAAAGATGTGGTCTTTGATATCTTCGTTGTTGCTGGGAGAAAGAGAAGTGAAGGAGTGCATGGAACCCCTGGTTTGCAGTCCAGGTTGCTTCCCAGCCATCAGAAATGGAGAAAGCATTTGTTCCACTCTTGCAGAGGCAGCAATCTGTTACAGTTTTTAATTTTTCTTTTTCATGTTGCTGATTATGTCTTTAAATATAAAATCCAAGCCCATGATCTCAACTTTCTGTAGTGACATATTATCAAATTCTATAAGAGAGGGTACAGTCTTGTTGAATTTCAATTGCGAAATATGGAGCTTCAGTCTTATTGTTATTTTCCTTGTTATTTTACCAGAAGTATTAAAGTGCATGGAGATGTCTTAAACCTAGTAGGATTGTCAATTTCCCTACAACAACCTTTTAATGCCCAGAGCTTTATCCTCAGGGTGTGATGCTAAATGATAGTGTAAGGCATTTGGGCAGGAAAACCTATCCTCAATTAAATTAGATGGGGACATGACACATGAAAGACGAGGCCCTTGAAGTATGACACTGACTTCCTTATACTTGATCTGACAGAATTTGAGCCTGTTGATCTAAAACTCACCCTTTTCCATACACTGTGGAGGATGACAGATGTTCAGAGGGACCTAACATGATTAGTGTTTTTGCTCTGGGAAGCAGGAGAAGATGTTATGATTTACTTATATTGTTGATTCAGTGTGATTTGTTCAGAAGTTTGTAGCAAATGCTGCTGTTGCTTTTCTAAACTAATGCCTGAATTCTACGTGGTTGTTTTGTTTTGTTTTGTTTTTTTCCCCTAGCAGCAGTGGTTTATTTCAGCTGAGTCTGAAGGGTTTCACACCTCAGCTCCAAGGCTGTGCCTCCAGATCATATTGCTACCAGTGGGATTATTTTTTTCACTGTCATTCATCTGTACTTCAGACAGTCATCTAGGACAGGCCTTGTACTTAAAAAAGCTCTGACTTCTTGTTATTTTCTATAATGATGCACAAGGTAGAGAACTTTATGGGGGCAGTAGAAATATAAATATCTTACCAATACAGGGCAGTTAGGTCTTTTGGTTCCATAGTAATTGTCTGAGGAGCAACTTGAATTTCAAGTAGGTTTTGTATTTCATTGTGAATATTTCACATACTTCTAAGAGACAGCCAGAATCCATAAAGGTCATGTACTATTGTTGATTCTGTGTCATTTGTCACAAAACAGCCAGCTGCTAAGATCCCCCTATGACCAACATTACCTGGCAGCTCCGATAGTTTTGGGAGGGCCGTGTAAGAAGCAAAGGAGGATCAAGACAGAGATGACACTGATGCTGGCAGAGTGTCAAAAGGCCTGTTTGGAGACATCACCATTGTCTCTGTTCACCACAGCACCAGTCCACAACTCATATAGAGTTAACCATTGCATGACAAGATAATTTTGTACCATAAGTCTGCAGCCCGAATACCCCTACTCCATCAACTCCACTTGTCTGTTAAGCAGAAACCTTCACTTTCCATTGTCTACTGTGTAAATTTGCCTTTTTCCTCTGCTGGAGAGGTTTTAAGTCTGAAGCAATAGAAAGAAAAAGTTATCATCATTGTCAATGTCTGAACATATGAAAACACTCAAAAAATGATGGCAAAATAAAAACAAACTGAAACAAATCCAGTAAGCTATGCTTAAGGTAGAATACAACACCAAAAATGCTCCCAAAACATTATAATTCCTATATATGTTACAATAAGAAGATGCTCTTTACCTTGGAGGCAGCATAAATTCAGTGTGTTAATACACAGGATGCCAAGGCTAAGGCTGCTTTTATTTAAATATTGTCCTGAACACAACATACAGCCACTGTACGTTAACAGCATGTAAATCGTTGCTGTGCTATAGCTGCCTCAACCTATTTCTTCCTCTTTTCTAACATTGTCAAAGTTTTGTTTCGTTTCTCCCTTCCCTTACATAAATGATGTTTTCAGTGCACAGCTCCAAGCTACCTCTTTATTGCCAGTTCCAGGCCTATGGTACCTGGAGTTAATCACCCTTCAGCTACTTATTGTTAACTGTGATGTGCCTACTACCTATAAAGGAGGAAAAGGCTTCTTTCTGTACTAGAAAATATGATATTTTCTACTAAATTGCTTGGGTGGGGGAAAGTTTTTGTTGAAAGACGGGGACTACAGCTATTTTTTATTAGTATTATAAAGAAGTCTGTACTCCATTGAGAGCCCATGCTGCTATGCAAGGGAATGTAACATTTCCTGTGCTATCAAGACATTATTTGCAGCTTGTTTAATGAACTCAATTTCATTTTTATCTATACTTTGTATGTAGATAAAGAAACAAATAAAGGAACAAAAATAGGAGATTTCTCTGGCAACATTTTTTCGGGAGGGGAAAAATGATATAGCGGTCTCAACCATAGATATCTTGGTCACATTGTCAGGATGGACAGCTCAGTTTGTCATTCATTGCCCATGGCGGTGAATTGGGACACGAGTTGTTGATATGACAGTAAACAGAGAATTACATTTTTCTACACTGTATGGAAAACATAGATGTATTCTTGTTCTCTGTACTCCAAACAAGAGAACAATGCTGATAGGAGCCCACTACTTTAAATTGTTGTTGGCTATTCACAGCATTGACAATAGAAGGCAGTTGTGAACCGGGAAAAAAAAAAAGAAAAAAAATCCCACTGGAAATGACAGGAAACCGTTTGGCACACACTGAACAGAAAGCAGGCTGGTTTTATTCAAATGATGGTTGAATTCTTAAGCAGGCATCAGATTTGTTTTGGGGCTTGGAGTGATTGTGGGATGTCCCATTCTCTTCCCCCACCAGTTTAATTTCAGTTCTTTGGGTACCAGAGTAATAAATTGAAAACTCCCAGTTATATTTTAAAAAGTAAAAACTGCTTATTATTATGCTTCAAACAGACAGAAACTCCTGACAAAGGCCCTGCCTCTGCACCAGGAATAGAGATAAGTGTGGGGAGGGGGAGATTGTTTGCTTATTTTTTAGTTTCTTGTTCTAAGTAAACTCCATAGCTGAGTTAATTCCTGAGAGTCTTGCTATAGGGGCATGTAACCTCTAGGTATGGAAAGAGAGAGGTGATATTCCCTTCCAGTTTGAAAAGTGAGTGCAATTTTTCTGTGTATACAGAGGTGAAACAAGTTTTCAAAAGTCCTGGCAGAGCTGTTTAGAAGTAGTTATACAGAAATTTAAAACCCTGGTATATTCAGCTTCCACTCTCTTTCTGTGGACTGTACAGGAGAGTTCTCTGCCTCCCTATTTAGACCTTAATTTCTTCAAGCTGCTATCCCATATTTATTTACTTATTTCTATTCCCATTAGCCCTTTGACTATTGCTCCTCTCACCATCACTTGTCCAGTGTAGAAATATTGTGGCAAGCTTGGGCATGCTGGAGCAAGCAAAGTATTAATGTGATTACTGGCTGCAGTGAGGCTCAGCACGACTAAGCACTTATCTTGGGTTTTGTTGCTGTAATTCTATGAGTCCTGTAATATTTCTTGGGCTTTGGAGATAAGGAAGAAAAGTCCAAAGGCTACAGTAAGGAAAAGTCCCCCTTCAGCTTTTAGAGATGGAGGGAAGACAGGGATGGGGGAAGAACCAGATCTTGTGACCTTTTGCCTACAGCTCCCTAGAGAAATCTCTCAGGAGATGTGGGACACATTTGGCATTCAGTAGACTAGGGTGGTTGGAAGTAGCTTCCAGTTTGATATCAAGGAGTGTGGCAGCTAACCGCAAAGTGGTCACCTTCCACGGAAATTTACCACCATTAGAAAAATGAGGTTTGGTGTGGTGCTAGTGTTCATCTCTCCCTCCCCACTTAGTAATTTTTATGTGGCATGTAGATTTAAGGACATAGCCATTGCCTGTGTCAAAATTAAGTTGAAAGCCTACAAGGGACTTAATTTTGTTATTGGAGGGAATTTTCAGCTGGGAGTCCTGAGGCAGAACCTGTGGCCCCACAAGGGCCATGTGTGGTTGGAGTTCCCTTCCCTTAGTGCAATAAGTCTTTTTTCTCCCCTGTCTGAATTCATGAGACAGTGTCAGAAACTGGCTTGCTGAGTTTATCACCCTGTCCCGGTGCAACGACCCTTGTCCAAACCTAGGAGCTAAGTTTGATTCCAGGCACTTTGGTCCCACAGCAACAGAGGAACTGCAATGCTGACTTTTGTTTGGTAGACAACTTGTGCATGCTGTGGAGGAGGCTGAGATGGGAGGCCGGGGATGCATTTTCTTGGAGAGAGTGAGTCAAAGCAAGCCAGAGTATTTGTTGGTGTCATTAAGTGTGCCAAGTGGCCCACTGCTTACGGGATATGGGAGAGATCACTGTGTTCCTCTGCCTGCACAGCTAGTACATATTTTCCCAGCAGTGATTTACTGAAAACTGAGAGACAACCAGCTAGTAG